>NC_060281.1:48937630-49115569 GCF_021613505.1 Equus quagga
GACGACAAACAAAGATGAACCAAAAAGCAGCCCTGCAGCACAGAGCTTTACAGAGATCTCATCAGAATCCCAAATTAGAATCAAGCACCGTGTGGGACCGATAATGCCACCCCAACTCAAGGTTGCTTTGAGTACTACATAAGAAATTAAAAGAAATCAGATACATTTGTAAAGCATGAACAAGCCTTCCCTTAACTATTGTTGGAATTATTAAAAATAGTAATCATAGTATCCAAAACTGCTGATGCTCAAAATATATAGCATTTTAAATTAACATCCTAGTATTTAACAAAATACTACAGCAAACAACACACACCACGATTTTCTGCTTTGTAAAAACTAGCACCTCTAACTTTAACCTCCCGTGTCCTGACCAGTCTCTTCTTCTGCCTCTCCTACCACCCACCAAAAATACTACCATATAGATCATATTCCCAATACAAATTGACATTGGATCATAAGGGAGACCTCATGACCACTACTTATTTACTGGGTAAACGTCAATCCTTAAAATCTAGAAACATTACAGCTAATCAAAAGCACTTTAGAACCCAGGAATAACCAAAATGAAACAGCCACATTAACGAGGTATCTGTGGAAAGCTAAATAAGTTTAACAGAATTGCCCAAACGTTATAAATGGTAAGGGAATAAGGCAATGCCACTGTCCTCATGTAACGGGAAACAAACAGCTTTTTTTGCAACCAACTGATGAGACAGACCAGAAGTGTGTGTGGAATAACCCACTCAGCCCAGGAGTGACCCGCAAAGGGGGATACTGAAGAATCAAATCCGAGGGGTAGAGGGGTGGCACTGAGCCTTTAAAGTGTTGCTTCTCAAACTCTGTGGGATGAGGATCAGCTTTGTGTTTGGTTATTTTTCCAGCTTTCAATTTTCTACCTATTGCAAATGGGTATTTTTATAACATAATTAAACCAGGGTAAAAATGAAATAAAAGACATAAAATACGAACTCAAATGTTTTACTAGATTCAACAGACATAAAATCACTCTATCAAACTGCTTTAAGCTTCTAAAAAGCTCACTCTCAATTTCTGTATTCGGTGGCACCAGGCAGCAGCCCACAAGTTGAACAGCATGGCTTCGAAGAAGGGACAGACAAGGCTAAATAGAAAACCGCATCCCAACAAGGCACACCCTGCAATGCAAGGCCACCACCAGAGCAGATGGACCCCAGCAGAGCCATCCTCCTCTTCTAACCTAATTTCTCTCCATCAACCTTCTCTCTCTGTGAAAAGAAAACTCATTTTATTCTACTAAAAAGTGTTTTTTGGGCAATTTTATAATGTTTACAATCTTCATTTAAATGGATACAACTCATAGCGAACATTAAAGGAATTTTACAGAAATACTGCGGGCATGGGAACAGGATGCTCAGTGTTTATTGCTTTTTCAAAAGTCAGCAACAACAAATGCCACACATTATAAGAAGGCGGCGCAGCCATAAAGGAAAACAAACACACAAACACAGATGAAGCACAACGATGGAGCGGGACACGGGAAAATATTCTACAATTTCAGGACCTCCAAGATAAACTGCTCTTAGCATTGTTCAAATAAAAGGCACTTTCTGCCTGATGACTTTCTCAGGGAGACTTAAAAAGAAGGCAGTAACAGATTAAAAAGTGGCAGTAAAATAAATTACCCCTCAGAGGAATAAGCCAAGCTCCCAAGTGATTAAGTATTTGCGAGACCCAGATGAAAGCAGGAACTAAAGAACACGACAAACCACTATCTTTTTTAAAGAGACCAGAAGAATCCGCGCTTCGCAGGAAGGGCAGGTCTGCGGTTTGGCTTTTCATCCTGCAGGGTCCCAGGGGATTACAAAGGTGTTGGCTCGGCTCTGCTGGCCCCACACAAGAGTCTGAACGACACAACTGAGAGGCCAAATCCGAGGAGTTAAGCGCTCTTAGCATGCAGGCATGTTTGAGGGATAGGTGATTCATTCTAGAATGTTGGATACAAGGAAATGAGTGTATGCCATTTTAAATTGGGGGGGGGGGGGGGGGGCGGGGGGGGGGGGGGGGGGGCGCTTCGGGGCAGGGCAAGGGATCCAGATGTGGTGAAGAACCAGAATATCCGCATGTGGAGATGTTGGAAGAAGCAGGTTAGCGCGTGGAGCTGAGGCGCAGGCCAGACCAGACCCCAACCAAAGGGTGAAGAGGTGGGGGAGTGGGGGGTGTGCCACTGGGAGGGTCTGCATTCAACTGCTGGTCCTCAGCAGTGAGCAAGCAAGGTGGTCCATCCACCTACTGCAGCATTTACTTCGTCCACCCCTTCCAATAGCTGACGGACGTTTTAACCAGAAACAATATCTTCTGTTACATTACTAGAGCAAAATGCCTTAACAAGAAAATAGTGATTGTTTGAACTAAAGAGGTTCATAGTCACCTTGGGGGTGGGAGTAGGGAGAGCATGGGGTTCCTGCTGTTAAGAGAAAACAGAATGTGGGGGGTTTCCCAAGCCTTTTTGGCCTTGCCATTTAGCCAAGATAGCCAGTACTGGCCATTGGTAATACACAGAAATGCCAGAATACAGAAGATACAGAAGGTGTTTGTCCCTCATGGAAACCACAGAAGTATCAACTAGAGCACTTCCGTGTCTGTATTTTATTAACTGATCGAGGAAAGAGTTTCCCTTACAGAGGGAATCCTTCATTCTAGGAACCCTGGGTGAACCTCTACATCAACAAAGCCTGTTAAATCAAACTCTCCAGCAAGCCTAGTTAAACAGATCCAATAAACTTAAATCAACTGAGGAAGAAATGAATAAACTTATTTATATATGGAAAATACATCGACGGTAACATTTTCTTTACAGTACGTTAAAATCTAGGGTTGGGGGCAAGTGGTTTCAGATCAAATCATTGCTGCCACTCACCTTACCTGATGTAAATGCATGCTGTGAATTAAAGGACTAAGACACTCAAACGGCAAGCTCTCAGAATAGAGATATGGTCTGCTATTTCTGTTTGGTGTTTGAGACAAATTTTAAAAGCTAATGGCTTTACTTTTTTGAGGGATCTTAAAAAGATCATCCTCACTGCAAAGACGAATCAACTGCGAGCAGGGTGAGAGCTGCCAAGGGTCACACAGCATGGATGGAAGAACCAACAAGACCAGAAGTCAAACTTTGGGTCCTCAGGTTAGAGTTTTCTCTGTCAAGCCACGCTGCATCCAGGTGAGAGGTGAGGCATAGCCTCACCATGGGCAAGGCCATCTAGCATGCCCCTTCTCTAGAAACTCTTGGGTCCAGGCGCCACAAGGCAATTCAGTCACAACAAATAGCAGCCATACTGGTGTGAATCCCATTTAAGCTAAAATGCCCAAAATGGGGGAAATGAAAGTCAATTTACTGATCTTTTCCCACAGTTTCACTATATGTAGAAATAAATGCCCTAAGATAGAGGCAATGGGGGGAGGAGACCTTGCTTACTGGATGCTGCTCTCTCCATCTAGAATGCTCTTCTCCTGCATCTTACCACGGCTGGCTTCCTCCCGTCATCCAGTGAGGGGATTATTACAGGTCTGTTACTTTTTATGGAAGTCACTTCTTCATGTGGCTGTTGAAAAGTCCCCTGCTCAGAGACTGAGCCATCCTAAAGTAGAACAGCCCTGTGACCTAACACTCAACCCCAATTCCACTCCTCTGCCCCACTGTGGGCCTCCAGAATGGGCTCTACTGCAGTCTCCTCAGCACACAGGTGTCACTGTATACAGAGGACAATCCTCCCTAAATGCAGGGAAGGAACAGCAGAAACACTATGCTGCTGTATTATGTATGAACTACACAATTCATCATTCTTTCTTTAGGAATCATACAATTAAACACATGAACCTTTTTTGAGCAGAGACAGACTGAACGGCAATCCAGAGATGCCAGGGAGATAGCTGGATAGATCTGAAACAGATCCAACAGCAACGGGAAAAGAAGCAAGTGGTTCTGCCCCAGGTAAAGTTACTGGCCATTCCAGTGTAAGTCTACTCAAAGGTCGACTAGAACTCACTTTCCACAGGAATCTACTAAGCATCTGTCCATGTGACCACAATTTCTAGCATCACCACGCTCAACACTTAATAAGAATTTGCTGAGCCACTTACCCATTATCAGCATCATCTAACAAAAGACAAATCAGGCTGGTTCTGGCTTTAAAGCACCATGCGCCACAAGGTGCCATCACATCCCTGGGCACCCAGGTCACGCCACTGCATTCCATGTGCCCTCACACAGCACAAGTGCCCAGGGGCCACAATCTGCTGGAACCAAGATAGTCCTGCCTCAAAACCATGCACACAGGACTACCATATATCAGAGATTATTTGTATTTTTTTTATCAAGCTGTATGAGCTCCCAGGTGGAAGGTCCATATTCTTCCTCTTATCCCTTCCCCCTCTAAGGTACACAGGAGGAGGCATTCTGTTTATCCTGAGCCTTCTCTCATTTGGGGTTGGCTGGCATGGACTGCACCCCAAAGAATGTTTTGCTTGCTCACTTAAAATTCTACCCAAATAGGTCTTCAAATATGTTTCATATTTAGGTTAGGGAAAAAAAAGTATAGCACCCTTTATGGAAACAAAGAAGCACACCAAAACAAACAGTAGATTATTTTGAAAGTTAACAAATGAATTGCAAGACAGTGCTTCTAAAGAAACTCTGCTGATGAGCTGACAAAGTCCTATGCCAAATATTCTTTGTTGTATAATACCCTCCCTGTGCCCCCTCCTGTCCTCCCCAAAGCATGCATTTAGGAGCTTCCTGGGCAGGCAGCCATTGGAAGCCTCAGAAGAGGGTGGCACTGTTTCTCCAGGCTTCCTCTAACGGTATCAACAGGAGAGACTTAACCAGCATATTGCTATCTGTGCAATCTTTAGGGCCGCTCTAAACATGGCACAACAGCAATTTCTAGGTTAATTCCATTTCTGTCCAGGATTTCTGGTAGTTTACAAACCCAAGGAGAACACAGTGTATGTACGCACACAATTCGATTGGCGAAAGCAGGAGCAAGGGGCACGAGGCAATTTAAAGAAATGCTCAGCTGGTCCCTCAGGGAGGGGCGTGTATGCCAAAACACCATTTTATTAACTCAATTTTCCAATATTAAAAACCTAAGCTGGTAAATCCAATTATTTAGATTACATCTCAATTCTAAACAAAGAGCAAGGAATGGGTGGGAAGAGAGGGTCTGTTCATTCAAAAAATAAGACATGTAGTGTCTGGCAAATGCAAAATGACCAGCATGGCTGCGCTCTTTGTGCCGGTGTGGGAGCTGGCCCTGAAGCTTTGCCAGCTTGCTGAAAGGCCTATTCAAAAAAAATTTCCTGTGTTTCCACCCCCAAAATAATTACCCACTCTATTCTACCCCCAGACACACACACTACAAACCTGGCAGCTACTCAAAGAAACAAGAGTGTGTGTGTGTGTGTGCGCGCGCGCCCGCGCGTGTGCAAGTGTGCGTGTGTTGGAGATTGTGGGGGGTCGGGCAGGGGATATCCCCTGCTCAGGGCAAGATGCCCACCAAATTCAAATGCAAGTGCAGTTGCAGGCAAACCACACAGGATGGCTGTAAACATCCTGTAGAGTAAAGAGAAAATAAACACATCCTCAAGTGAACCCAGAGGCTAGCAGAGACCAACTCATACTCAACTCCATAACAAGAAATCCTGGCAAAAGACTATAACCTTCTATGCTCATGTCCCACCCTCTCCAGAATTTCCACCAGTGTTTGTGTAACCAGGTTGTGAGGACATCACACAGTGACAGAAAAGGGAGGTTGGCTGGCTCCAAGAGAAGAGGTTTGCTACAAAGACTGCCTGCTTCATGGTATTTTTGGAGAGCTGGCCGCACTGATTCAGAGGCCTCATTTCTTGCTTTACATATAAACAGATGAAATAGTTTGTTTATGCTAAAAACCACAGGATGTTAAATATTTGCAGCACTTGTCTTAATTAAATTACATAGGCAGCTATTTAGAGTAGAAGTTTGCTATTAACCAGGTTTACCTAAAGGAACTTTGTTTTGGTTGAATCCCCTCAAGATGAATCTTTCGAAGTTTGGCTTGGTCAGAGACGAAAAGAAGTGCTAACACAAACCTGGGCTTTAGTTCAACTAACTTGTAATCCAGGGCAAGCTGGGCCTCCATTTCCTCATTAAAAAGGGGGGGCTACAAAAAGGATAAAAGTGGGGTTCCTTCCAGGTCAGTCTTGCATGTCTTCATCTACAAAACTTGAAGATAGTAATTCCTGTAATTATTCCTTTTGGATCTATGAGTTCATAGTTCTAGATGAGAAATACTGATCTTTTTGGCCTGTGCCAAGCAGAAAATTAGACCCTAACTCTCCAAAATGCCTGTGATGCAAAGCTAAAGATTCCTAGTACCAACTTTCTCACTACAGGTTGTCAGGCAAAACAGCAAATATGACAACTTTCAGATTTAGAGATAAGTATATGTGTTGCCCTCTAAAAGATAGCGGTGGAAAAATTAAAAAATATAAACTCTTTTAAAAGATGGAACAATTCCAAAAGTCGTCCCACAATTCCCTTAAATTACTAAATAGTAACAATAGTATCTATACTCTCCTGCCTTAAAGCTTAATCCTGCCAATTAGGAATGAACCACTCAGGGAAACACACTAACCTCCTTCAGAACCCCTTAGCAACAGTAACAGAACTAGTTGTAAATATATTCATCGGCTCTACCCATCAACACGCTGGGTCCAGCACTGCACACCTAAACATCACCACCACTCAAGAAGAGCTTCCAGTGGCTCACCGACAGTGCACTCCCTCAGAACTCAGGCACTGGGAAACAGACACCGGAGGGAAACTGAGCCTTCATCTTCCTTCACTCAGGGAGAAGATTAGAGGAGAGTGAGGAGAATATCGAAAGTCACTCACAGCCCTAAACATCTAGAAGCTCCAAGTGGCATCTTCCCAAGGACAACATTACCCAGGCAAATACGTGTCTGGGGGATGGTGAGATCCCACCCACAGTAAGAAAAGTCATATGCAGTCAAGCTTTTGATTCAATTAATTAAAAATTATGCAACTATGTTTTTTAAAAAGCTTATGCAGCATCTTAAAATGTCAAAGAACCAAGTCTGCCTGGAAATCACGACTCTGTCATGAACAAGGTAATATTTGACACTGACTTCTTCTGTGTTCTGGAAAGCAACCATGTCAAATTTGAGAGGAATCATCATTAATCAACAATAAGGCGGCAACAAAGCCCTTTTGTTCTGTCAGTCACCAATGTCGCATGTGCTATAGTTTACCACCTACGGAAAGCGGCCTGCTTTGCCACCCCTAGGCAGCCCAACTCTCTTCGTATCGCGGATCTAACTGCTGCAAATGCTCTTCTACGCAAACACTGTCCTGGCAGGTCAGTCTTGAGCAAAATCTATCTTACAGCAGAAGTGAACAAGGATAACAAGAGTCAGAAGAACAACATACGGAAGTTAAGTATTTTAAGAATCCGGCCCAAGAAATTACTAATACATTATTGTACTTACAAGGTGTGAACAAATTATCTAAAGTACATTCAGTTTTAAAAGTCTCGAAGAGCCAGTTAAAATGTTAATCTGTCTTTCCACTCTCTCGAGATGAAATTGCCAATTTTGTCTTTAAAATATTATTTCAACAAAAACCCCAGACGTTTCTCAATTTCAGGTTACCCAATACCAACTGCAAACTGCCAGAATCTCCCCAAATCCTGGCAAAGATGAAGGTTGGGAAGGGAGAGTGAATGACTCTGTGAGGCGAGAATCATGTCTTTCTTCTTTCAAGGAAAAAAGAAAAATATATGAAGCAATCACATCCTACAATGCTATACAGCTCATTTCTTTAAAAACCAAATCCAGTGGAACCCTAAGAGTAAAACTGAAAAGTCAGTCCTGTAGAAACTTCCCACCAGAAACATTTTCAACGGAGTTGTGCAGTGGGTGAGATTCTAAGCTTCAGGGCGTGACAGACCAAAGCACTGCAGTGGCACTCAACACGCCGACCAGTCCTGCACCAGGGTCTGGAGTAGGTTTCAGCTTCTCACATTGTCTGCCTCTCAGACAGTAAGTCACCTAACAGAGATCTGCTTTCTCTACAGGGTGACAAATAGAAAAGAGATTCTGGACAACTTCCCCGCCCACTGGAAATCCCATGAAGTGGCCACCACCCACCAATAGATGGCATTAAAGAGTCTTTAGAATCTAGCTCTGGGAACGCCACTGAAGAGAAAAAGAAATTGTGACTTTCATGAAGTTATGACAAGCCTGGGCACTAACCAGTGTTAGTACCTATGCTAAAATCTGATGCCAGCTAAGAAACTAGCCACTAGTTTTACAAAAAGTAGTACATGAACCATGTTAGCAAGATTCTTTCATCCCATCAACTCAATTACGCTCAAGTTCCTTGTGTGGAAAATACATAGAAGCTCACAATCTAGCATTTTATACTGTAAAAATATGCCTAGAACAAAAATCCAAAGGATTGTTGTCTGAAATATGCCCCTCTCAAAAATGACTTTTATCACCAAGAAAAGATAAGAAAAGGCAAAAACTAAAGCAATAGACCATGGTTCTAATGTTTCTGTCACTAAGAAGCACTAAGTACTCATTTGGAGGCCCTGACAGAAATTTATTTAGTGGGCCAAAACATAATCATGAGTAATTTTCCAAGTACGAGGTGTAACTACCACCAACCCAAATGCTGAGAAGTCCACACAATGTCTCTTCCTGACATTTACAAAAGAGGTCTAGGTTTTTATGACAACTACCGGAAGATGAGGAAGCACACTCACAATTAAAGAATCTGTTAAGAGCTAATGAATATAAGAGGAGCAATTATCTCCCCTTTTACTGTTTGTGCTTTGTGACCCTGGAGGAATGGCACATTCTTGCACTGGAAAACGGGAGAGTTCATGCAGCATCCCAGACTCAGCAACTCACCTCAGCCTCCACGTCACTGACAGCTGCCATGACAGATCTAGGAGACACATCAGTGGCATGGAAATTTAAATAAAAACCAAGGAAATTGTATCAATTCAAAGTAAGCAAGAGGGAGTCAAGGCATGGAAATTACCTTCCTTTCAACAATGCCCAGAGCATCCTCCAAACAATGCTGGCTTTCTACCCATGAGCAAGGCTGCACAGAGTAACCACGTGTCAGGCCAGGCAACAGAAACATCTTTCTGAATGCCATCACTGAATCAAACCAAACCAAGGGACCCCATAAAACAGACCAATACAAGGGAATGAATGGGAAGGAGGGCCGACTCATACCTTCTAACGAATTCACCATATTCTATCTCTTTTGTATGCTTAATAACCATCCTAAGGCCTAAGACATCTCTCCCCCCAGTAAAAAAGTGCTCCCAGTTTTTCCTCCTCAGCTACCTGGCAAGCCCAGTCTTGACTTTGCAGGATATAAACCCACAGGTCCTTAGACAATGTCACGAATGCACTATGTGGAAAGAGGTCACGTTTGTGGACAGCAGCAGCAGATGACAAGCAGATCTCAGTGAACATCTGCAGGACATACACGTCCACCGTAGCTGTGGGTGGCTTAAATGAGCCTTCAAAATCTCTGGAGAGAATGTCTTCTGACTAGACCTCACTGACATCACAAAACAAAAATTTGTCCAAGAGGGGAAAGCCATTCTCTGACTCAAGAGGCGGCTTGTCGTCAAACATCTTATCTTACAGCCATTTTACCAACAAGACCCTGCTGTTAATAAAACGAGTGACTTATCACTCTTTTCCAGAGACATCAGCATTTGTATTTGTTGTGAAGGTACAAAAATAGTTCAATGGACTTTTAAAGGATTTGAGTAAAGCCTGTAGCAGAAACCCCCAGAGATGAGACCAGAGGTATACAGAAACAAGCCATCCCCTTCACCCAGTGCTGTAGCTGACTACTTACTCCTTCCCTCTGAGCATTTAAACTCCCGACAATTTCTGAACCCCATTTAGTTCCAAGAAACAACCAGAGAAAAGTCCAACCTCTTATGGAGGACTCAGGATAAACACACAAGCCGTATGCACCACTTTAGCAACATGGACAGGCTGGAACACCTCTGTTCAGGGAAGCCCTTCATTAATCCCTACTGCTTGAGCCCGTCTTCCTTGTCTACAAACAGGAAATGACAGAGCTACAAGGTCAGCCTCTTTCAATGCGGCTTACACCCTCCCAAGAAAGCCAAAGCCTAGATCTGTCCTGGGTGCTGTCACAATACTTCAATATCGTCTGGCTCCACTCATTTTCTCTGTATGGCAGTACAAAAGAGAGGGAACAAGGACAAAAAGTAGAGAAAAGAGTGAAAGAAAGGGCAGAGAATCCAAAAGTTCTCCATGATGCTAAAACAAGGTGAAAAAAGCAGGGGATATAAGTGGGGGAGGAGGGTAGAGATCATGCAACAGATGTAAATCTCCAATAATAAAACACGTTATCAATAATTTCGATCAGCTACAAGTTTAAGAAGTGACTAACTCCAAAATCTAATGGGGGGGGAGGGGCCACACCCCAGCATGTGCAGAGTCAGAGACTGGCCCTGAGCTAACATCTGTTGCCAATCTTCTTCCTTTTTTCTCCCAAAGCCCTGGTACATAGTTGTGTATAGTTATAAGTCCTTCCAGTTCTCCTACATGAGCCACCACCACAGCATAGCCACTGACAGACAAGAGGTGTGGTTCCACCCCAGGAACAGAACCCAGGCCACCAAAGAAGAGCGCTCAAAACTTTAACCAGTAGGCCATCAGGGCTGGCTGCAAAATCTAATTTTTATTTTATGCGTTTATTTTTGGTGAGGAAGAGTGGCCCTGAGCTAACATCTGTGCCAGTCTTCCCCTATTTCGTATGTGGGACGTCGCCACAGCATGGGTAGACAAGTGGCGTATAGGTCCATGCTCAGGATCTGAACCCGCAAACCCCAGGTGGCTGAAGCGGAGCAACAAATTTAACCAGTACATCACCAAGCTGGCCCCCCAAAATCTAGTTTTTTGACCCCCAGTCTCAAACCCAGCTTCAGTGTGTCCTTCCACAAGTCAGGAAGAATTCATTTTTGTGATGCTTTCTATATGATCACCTTCTCTCCTACTCTACTGCCCAGCCAAAATTAGAATAAGCTATTTCAATTGCATGGATGAAGCACTCTGTCAAGGGAACTCTTCCTGGTCCTCTTCAGCTAACCTGCACCAACACTACAAGGCAAACCACCTGTGAAGACAAAGGAGAACCCAAGGGGCATTTTTAGGGAGGGCACAGGTAGGGACCACACAATGAAGGAGCAGGTGGGAGATTGAGAAAAACTGTCCTATCTTCCCAAACATTCAGAAACAATGACAGATATTGAGGAATCATGGAATAAACCACACGCTTCTCTCCTTTGCAATCCACTGATTAACTCAAAGAAACAGAAGCTAAGTGAGCACATGCTCCCTTAGATCTGGCTTCAGCAAAGGGCTATGCCAGCAAACCGGGCACATCAGAGTCATGTTCATAAAGATGTGGGTGGCAGGCACTGGGGGCCGGGAGGTGCGTAACTACTCTCTTTGTAATGAGTCTCTTCAATTCCACCAGCCTAAACATGCCCTAATGGGCTCCCTTTGATCTAAGTAGCATCCATCTTCAGCTGTGTCAATACGATGCCAAACACCACACTCCCAGCCATGCATCAGGCCTGGGAAGGGTCAGTAAGTGAGCAATTTGTAAGTGAGCCTGGTAGGAGAACATTTCCACCTGGATGTGTAAGGCTTCCTGCCACCACCCATTCAAGATATCCTCAGAGAGCAGCTATGATAACCTCACACCCAAGACAGTGACCCTGGGGAAATTACTGGTTTCACAACGGGGCAGGAATTCGCTTTCCCACCTTATTCCTTCAACAGATCTCTTCCTCAAGTTTATCTCTGGTCTCATTTCACAAAATTCCAGGTATCCCAGATTTCATCCAGTACTTTCTGAAATGGACATTTCATCTGAGATGCAGAGTACAGTAGTTTAAGTTCATAGAGGTTTGTTTTTTGTTTTTCAAATTACTGTTTTTGTCTGCTTTTTTATGGTATACGAATTTAAAAGCAGAAAATGTTACACAAATCAGTACTGCAGGTAGAAACGGGACACACCATTGGGGCTGTTGGTGCCACCAGGTAACTCAGATTTCCTTGTTCTAAATTTCGGTATCTCTCAGTTCTTGGATTATAAAGCACCAACAACCTTGGGCTAGGAATCATAAAACAAAACACTCAGTGACAGGATCAATAAGCAATAAAAACTGTAAATATATTTCACAGAAGACTAAGGCAATGACTGAACAGGAAAATCAAACACAGAATAATACCCATCCTCTCCTCATTCAGCTTCTGCTTCAACAAAGAACAAGAAAAGGATGAGCCCAATAACTAATTTAATAATGCCTAGGGAGGACCCTCACAATGTAAGCACCAGTAAGGGTGCATTTGAAAAAGGAACTGAGGCAAAGAAATCATGATATGACTGAGCAGGAAAGAAAAGGGACCCCAGGGACTGGGCAAATCAAGGACACACACGTCCTGTGTTCCAGTTCCACACAAGAAGCCTTAGGTTTTAAGAGTGCAGTCGAATTCAGCCACAGCACGACAGCATAAAACTTGACCTAGGCTACACCAGGGAGTTGGCTGGAATGGAACTTGGGTTTTTGCCATTCCCTGCCAGCCCCTGAAACAATTTCCCTCTGAGATAGAAACAGACTTGGGAACGCAATCATTCACCACTAGAGAACTTTCCAGGAAGAAAGGTACAATTTATTCCTTCCTGACCTGCCCTTCTCAAAGTAAGTAACTACACAACAAAGACAACCTCACACCCCCCAGGGCTTCCAGGCTGATTGGCTCAACAATACAACAACCCAGCTGGAGACACGGGCAAGCAGCTAGGCTCCTAGTGGGCCTGGAGGACTCCGGAGGGTCCATTCAGAGCTCCAAAAGTCCCAAGCGCCAGAGCCAGACCTAAGAGGCACCACACAGCAAGCTGGGAACCAAATGCTATCTCAGAGGAGGACAGTCCCCCAGAGTCTCATTCTCAATGAGCTGAACTCATTTTAAGTGAATGTGAAAACACAGAATATAAATATCATAATAAGAAATAACTATGGGGGGCAGGCCCAGTGCCCGGGGTTTTGCTGGTTCGGACACAGCATCGCTCATCAAGCCATGCTGAGGCGGCATCCCACGTGCCACAACTAGAAGGACCCACAACCAAAAATACACAACTATGTACCAGGGGGCTTTGGGAGAAAAAGGAAAAATAAAATCTTTTAAAAAATAAACAAAGAATTATGCGAGAAAGAGAGAAGTGCTGGCAAGGATGTGGAGAAAAGAGAGCCCTTGTGCACTGCTGGGAATGTAAACTGGCTCAGCCACTATGGAAAACAGTACGGAGGTTGCTTAGAAAGTTAAAAACAGAATTACCATATGATCCAGCTACACCACCACTTGTGGGTATTTATCCAAAGGAAATGAAATCATTATCTCAAAAACCTACAACTCCATGTTTATTGCAGCATTATTGACACTAATAGTCATGACATGGAAACAACCTAAGAATCCATTGAGGGACAAATGGATAAACAAAAGGTGGTGTAAATATGAAATGGAATATTATTCAGCCATAAAAAAGGAAATTCTGCCATTTATGACGAAGTGAGTGGACCTTGAGGGCATTATGCTAAGTGAAGTCAGTCAGACAGAGAAAGACAAATACTGTGTGACCTCACTTAAATGTGGAATCTAAAAAAAAAAAAAAATCAAACTAACAGAAACAGAAAGTAGGCTGGCAGTTGCCTCTGTGTGTGTGTGTGTGTGTGTGTGTGTGTGTGTGTGTGTATGTGAGTGAAGGTGGCCAAGGTACAAACTTCCATTTGTAAGACAAATAAGTTCTGGAGATATAACGCACAGCATAGTGATTACAGTTAATAATGCTGTATTATATACTTGACTTTTGCTAAGAGAGTAAATTTTAAAAGCCATTTACCACACACACAAAAGGATGGTAACTGTGTGAGGTGACAGATGTGCTCACTAACCTTACTGTGGTGATCAGAATATATGCTCACATCAAATCATAAAGCTGTACATCTGAACTTTTACACGATGTTATATGTCAATTATATCTCAATAAAGCACACACAGGGCGGGGCGGGTAGTGACACGGCAGTACCTAACATTTGAATGCAACCTAACATCCAAGAAATCTAAAATACACTAGCCAGAATTAAAGATTTTATTCGGTGGTAACTTAAAGCACTTTTATATTGAAACAAACGCAAATCTATCTATGAAGTAGAAAGTAAAACTTTGATGAATTAAGACAGACCACAAAGAAATGTCCCGCGAAGGAAGGCTCTCTCTATAGACCCTAGATACAGAAAGTTCAGAAATATTGTTCTGTCGAGCAGCTTCTCACCTACGCCCTGAGAGATGAGGAAACAGTGGTTCAAGAAGGATATTTGGTCACTTGAGCACAACAAAGCTACTATTGAATACGATTAGAGAATACACAGTAACATTCTATCAAAATACTTGAACAGTCCATGGAATTCACATAATGGAATTTTGAAACACTTGGATAAATGAATGGGTTCATTTCTTATTGTGGGTTGGGGGGGGCCAATGGGGATGAGAGAGCCTCTGTTGTCATGGCAATGGTAAACCAATGCATTCCCTTCCACACTTCACAGTGGTTAAAATAAACACAGATGAGAGCTGACCCTATTTGCCCTTGCAAGAATTTTGTGGAAATCTCTCTCCCCATCAGCCCCTGGAGGGAAGTGGCTCCATCCCAATCTCTGTGCAACACTCTCTGGGAGATACCACCAGCCCTAAAAAACCCCATAGGCTAAAAATACAACAAATTCCTTTTTAAAAGATAAGCCACTGAGAAAATGTTGATCAGTGTACAGAATTGCCCTTCACAGCAAACATGACTAGCAGCGTGACTTGTGTGCACCGAGGGACAGCTATAGTGTTATTTAATGTCATCTCTCCTTCTCTGATCTCAAACACAACTTGCTTTGTAAAACACAGAAACGGTTAGGCACATAGTGAAAGGTGGAGACAGACTTATGGAGGTGTGTGTGTGTTATGAGTACATTCCCCCGCTGGGTATAAATTAAATTAAATCTTGTGCAAGCTGAAGCATGTGAAATAGGGGAAAGAATGAGAGGTACACTGGCACACACATACGTACATATTCTCAAGCCCATTCTACCTCTGCCATACATACATATTCACACATACGCCCTGGAAAGGGCTATGGGAAAAACTCTTAAAGTCTGGAAGAAACATATAAACAGGGATATGATGGATATTGCATTGTCTGACTGTCAGCCAGAATGCCATCCATGAATACTAAGTATAAGACGAAGAAATAACTTACAGGGACATAGTATGGTTTTCAAGTTTTCCTTCCCAAATCCCCTGAAGAATGGTGGAAAACATCCCCAGACAGAGCTGTGGATGCATCTACGTGGCCAAAAAGAACATCACCTACTGTAAGCTTCAGGGAGCTGGGAATAATCTGAGAGAGACAGAATTAAAATCGGCCTACGCCGCTCCCTTGCAAAGGGGATCCGAGATGAAATCACCGTCTGCTTTGATGAATTACTTGCAGCAGGAAAGCACTTCCACTCAGATAGCATGCCCTTAGGTAGGGCATATGAAGAGAAGCAACTATCTACAGTAAAATTACACCAGAAAGAGGAGGTGGGGGGGTGGGGAGGAGGCAGCAGGCAGCCAGAGACTGGTCTATAAATAATTTCAAATAAACCACAGGGGAAGGAAAGGCATTATATTATTACTCTTCTGCTTCTGCACAAGGCAGATGAACATGCTGAGGAAGGAAACATTTGGAGCCACATAAAGAAAAAGGTCCCAAAAGGCATGGTCTCAAGTAGGCAAAAGGAGATCTGCTAAGGGCCTAAACTCAAAATCTACGAAGGAAAGAGGAGGGCAGAAATAGATGGATTCACGCCACACTTCACCCAGGGGTCTCAGTAAAGGTTTGTACAAAGGAGAACCAAAATCAGAAAACAACAAAATGATCACAGAGCACACCAAAGGGGGGGGGGGGGGGGGGGGGAAGAGAAGAGAAGAGAAAAGGAAAGAAAAAAGAAGAAATCAAATGAATTCATTTAAATTCTTACCTAAAGGAGTCAATATCAAGCAGAAATACGAGAAGAATGTTCCTGTGAGATCAAGCGTCCTGGGATCAGAGCTTCATCTACCTGATAAAGGCTAACTGGTCCAAAAGACCCTAACCAGAGGGGTAAATCACTGTCTTTTTACACAGCAACTGTACAGAGAATGGATATTTACTTATTGAAGGACAATAATATGCCAGGGGCTTTAAAACATGTACAGTACTTAGCCCTTAGAGTAGTGTGATCCTCACACCAGCAGCTGCAATCACTTGAGAACTTACTAGAAATGCAAATTCTCAGGCCTCACCTCAGACCTAGTGAACCAAAAAAACGGGATGAGACCCACCAAGCTGCGTTTTCACAAGTCCTCCAGGTGGTTCTCACGCGTGCTCAGGTCAGAGAAGCCCTGGGATGGAGCCACCCCTACAAGGTATTCCCGATGCCATTTATCAACAATGATTTGGAAGCTCAGAGACTTTAAGTACCTTTTAAGAAACATCTGCCGTTGTCCAAAGCCTATGCTCCTTCTATTCCACCACATCAGAGGGCATTCTGTCCCTGGTACTGGACACGGAGACTGCTTTAAGTGTCAAAGATATACTTTTTAAATTTTACTTTTTAAATTAACAAGAACAGATTTGTCCAAAGTGATTTTAATTCTGGATTTGTCCTCTCACTTTCTGATAAATGCTGCTCCCAAAAGTAGCACCATAAAGAGTGCCACACTGGTGCCATAAGAACTGTAGGGTCCTAGTTTGCTCAGCAAACTCTCGGACACTGCTCAGCAGGGTTAGCCTGCTTACCTCGCCAAGGAGGCCTGTGAGCCGGCCCCTGTTGGTTTTATTTAGTAAGAGAAGTGTGTCCGTTCCCAATGGTGTGTCTTCATCGGCTACTGGTTTAAGGGGGTTTCAACAAAAGCAGTTTCAATGTTCCACGATGGAGCTATAACCTCTTAGGAAAACCATGGTGTCACTACCCAAAGTGCTATCTGGAAGTTTCTTCATTTCCTAAAATGCTTCCTTGAAAGTAAAAGACTGTACTGGCGGCCTTAAATACTTTCTTTGTGTGCTAATTTGATGTTTTTAAGTAGGAATTTAAAAACATCTAGATGAGCAAACATAGGAGACTGGTAAAGATGGGCCTTTTTGACTGAGGACCAGAAAGCGCAAATGTTTGTCCTCGAATAGGGATAAAAGTTTGTCCTGCCCATCTGAGACTTAAATCAAGAAATGCAAACAACACGGACAAGCACTTGTTTATACCAAAGGCAGTGGTGGCAGAGGTAGTGGTGGTGGTGAGGTAAAGGGCAACACAAAAAGTGACATGGGCAAGCCTCCAAAGCACCTGCTGTCATCACTCTCCCTAACCTTCAAAATAACCTGGTCTCCAGAAGAAAGGGAAAGCTGTACCTGCCACACCCTCCTCTGGCTTCCAACAACAGCTCCTACTCACAGCAGGAGGGCATCTTTCAAGAGACATGGGATTTCGGCTCTATGAAAAACATCAATGAGAATTTTGATTCCCAAATCCTTTCAAACAGTAGACATCCTCATCGTGAGGACTCACAGCGCCCCAGTCCTCTCCAAGCCTTGTGTTTCTCATGTATGGAACAGGATGATCTCACATTCACATCATCTATAAGGGCGTTATTTATCCCAGCCTAGTTCAATGAGCCTGGACTGTAGGAGGCATAAGAAATGATAATCAGGAGAGAAATTATGGCAAAGGCAGCTGAAATCTCTGCAAAGGGGAATAACTACAAGCTCCAGAAAGGCCAAGTGCCAGTCCACATTACACAATGGCATTTGCCAGAACAACAAGCAGATTACAGCCCTGCAATGTACCAGTAGTCTGCAGGCTGTCACCGTGAATGCAAACATACTTCTTGGGGGCAGAATAACAGCCTGAACAAATCTGTAACTCTGTTCTAGAGAAAGAATGACTCTGAAAACAACGTACATTTGAAAACTGTTAGAATCTCATCCTGCACAGTTCCAAGTTGACAGAATTAAAACAGAAGAAAGTTAATGAATATACCACAGGCTAATTACAAAGTTCCCCCCACCCCACCCCCACCAAGTTCGGCCTTAATCATGCCCCCTTTACTGGAAGCATCTTCTCAGGACATTCACTCCCCAGGAGTATGCAGGTGCTAAGGTGTGCTTCAGCCTGGAAAGAATGGCGGAGCAGTCCTACTACTCCCAGAGAAGTAGGCAGTGACAAAAACAGCCTTCCCACAAGATAATAAATAACCACTACACGGATTTACATCATACTATATCACAGCTACTATTGGCTTTGTGTATTTTTTAAATTATATTATCAGAGAACAGTTTACTTGATTCAGTAAAGCACCTGGCCTATTATACTATTAGATACTCAACAAAACAGTGCATCATATGAAAGAAGCAACATCTCAAAAGGACTCCATTCATTTCAAAATATGTCTGAAAGCAAATATGAACAACAGGACAGACTCATTTTTAACACCTGGTTTTATTTTCCATTTAAATGCTTTGATCGTTCTACATTTCATATATGGTAGCTAACAGAAATCAACATTAAAGCTAATTCTACATAATCAAGGCTTTCTATAAAGTGGTCATATAAACTTTACAGAAATTTTCTTTAAAAACTAAACTCAAAGAACACAAAGAAACAAGAGTTAAGTTCTACTTCTACCTCCGGGAAGACCAAAATCTGAGAGCCCAAGAGAAAAAAAGGCTGGAAAAAAATGCCTATCATTATCTTTATGGGAGAATAATGTTTATTACCATAGAATTAGACAATCAGAATAAATATGTTAAAATTTTAAAGTGACCAGAAAACTGTAGTCAAACTTAAGTTGGCGCCACAGGAAGAACCACAGAGCCTTTGGCAAGAAGGCATTTTCCTTTTTCCTTCTCTTGGCATCACTAATTAACTACGGCTGATGCAAAGTCAGTGCCCTTATACTGTAGTAGTTTGAGGACTCCAGAACCTACTGTGAAACTAGAAACAAGCACGTCCTTATATCCTAATCAGATGTCACAAGAGAGACCCCAAGGAATAAGTTTACAAGTTATATTTTGGTTTCTGTATAGACCAATGTGAAATTCTGGACCCAGGGAGCATTTACAGAACCAGGGAGAGATCAGAAAGATGGAGAAACAAGTTGGGGAGGAGGGAAATGAAAGAGAAGAAAATTAAATTACTACTAAAAAGCAGTCCACTTGGTTCTTTCCTAACCCTTTAAAACCAAGCAATTAACAATGGGTAATACTTGAAAAAACACACAGACACACACATATGCACACATCCACCTTCCAATATGATAAGACGGTGTGAAAGACCTGGACAATTCTAAATAGGAAAATATGCTTCTCAAAGATAACACTCCTCTAGGAATGTTTCCTTTCCTTAGACTTTATTTGGCTACTCTTAGAATTGGTTTGCATTCAGAAAAACAAACAAATGTGTACCGCATACCAGATACTCTGCCAGCCACTGGGGATATACAGATAAAGAAGGATGATCCCAACTCTGAGGAAGCAGAGGGCCAAACCCTTTTAAAGCTTGAATGTCAAGTGAACCACATACAGCTTGCCGGCGATGATACCCAAATCCCCTTTCCACGAAAACACAAGAAAATCAGACTGATGATGCTGACTCTACACACAGTCTGGGGACAGGCTTTAAGCTAGCAGGACAAACTTATCAAGGTATTTTGTGAGGATTACACACTCTAAAAGATTCTATCTTTGCAAATCAAAGCAATCGAGCCCAAAGCAAAAGAGAGAAGAAACTTGCCTGGTATTTAATTTACTCCCCCAAAAAGCCAACTTATTATCATGATCTCTTCTTTCAATTTCTAATGCCGAAATGACTCCAAACCTCTCCCCTAACAAGTCACTTAGGTTGCTGCCGACCCCCCTCAGCCTATACTTTAGGACCTCTCCAGGGGTGGCCTGGTGGCGCAGGGGTTAAGTTCGCATGTTCCGCTTCTTAGAGGCCCGGGGTTCGCCAGGTTGGATCCTGGGTGCGGACATGGCACTGCTTGGCAAAAGCCATGCTGTGGTAGGCGTCCCACGTATAAAGTAGAAGAAGATGGACTTGGATGTTAGCTCAGGGCCAGGTCTTCCTCAGCAAAAAGAGGAAGTTGGCAGTAGTTAGCTCAGGGCTAATCTTCCTCAAAAAGAAATTAAAAAGAACCTCTCCAGCCGACAACTGCCCCACCCCCGCCCACTCACCCTAAAAATGAAAGGGAGGGAACACAAATGTGAGGTGGTGGTAGTAAGAACAACACTCTATTCCCATCTGAGTGGCAACAATGTGCACCACTTTTAATTGAGCTGCTGAATAGCCAAGTGAGTTACTGACATCAAGGAACATTCTGCCCAAGAAGCCATGTCTAGCAACCCCTGCAGAAGCACTCACATGTGAACCACAAGTGACACTAATGGCTGTCACCCCCTTCACAGACAAGGTGACTCTAAACCCTCACAAACCCAGCATCTAGTGCCTTTCATGTGAGACACCTGGAACCAGTGTCTATGTGGTCGCTGTCCATTTCATCAAGGAAGATTTACGAACTGATAAGACGGTTTGGGGAGGGTCATATACTACTGAAAAGATCAGGGCCATGTTTACGTTTGTCCTTTGAGAGTGTAAAAGGCAAGGAGGGCAAAAATACGTAACAGAAACATTCATATTTAAAAGACTAGGAAGAGCCATGATACAGGAGGAAGGAAAGACAGTGGCACCCAGTTTCCGTGGCAACCACAAAGCATGCTAGACCATCATTTGCATGGGAGGTGGAAGTGATATCCCTGCAATCAGATCTCCGAGGTAAGAGAAAAAGGAAAAGGCCAAAGCAGTAATAAAACTGCCTCAAATGAAGTTCTAGCCAGTTTCCTTAAACAAATACACGCAGCAGAAGTGTGCGTGCTTACCAGGAGCCTTAAGCAAATTATGGGGGCAGATGCCCATTCCTTCAAGTGTCTAAAAATTTGTCCTCAGCAACAACTAAGGGACAATTAAATCAAATGTATTTTGCCTATCTGTAACCGTGCCTAGGACACACTGCTCTGGAACAAGCTCCACACTTCCCGTTCCTTCCTTCACACCAAGACCCACGTGCACTGACCTCTTAGGACCGTGATGTGCGTTTATGCAGAACTGAGTATCTACGAAGACTTCTCTAGACAGAACTCCACATCGAGCAGGAAAAACAACTTGTTAAGGAAAGAAGACCCCACTGTCAATAATGAAAAAGCTTAATACACCACAGTTCCAGGAAGGTAAGCATTGACAGTAAATTTAAGGAGACACTGCACAATGCCAGAAAGGCCCGATCATCTCTCCCTGCTTTAGATTCCCACGCAGTGTTGCTTCACACACACCGAGGTACCGCCCCACCCCAAAGTACCCAGGCCAGACATGTGGCACTGTAACACACACTTCTAAATGGAAATTCCAGGATAACTTTAAAACTCAAGATGGGATGGAACCAATGTAAATTTATACTAAAAGCCTTCTGATCAAAACCAGAAAACGACAGTGATAAGCTTTCAAATAGTACAGTCCTCCTGAATCCCTTTTAATTAGCCAAGCACTTCTATGTTTAAGTCAACTCTTCCTTTGGTATAAAGAAAAGAAATCAAGATTAGGGTTTGTTTTCCACTTCCTAAGGTGAAGACAGACGCCTGTTCCTTCCTCTAACAGACAGAAGCTAATGCTGTCCTTCAAAACGCATTCAGCAAATATGAATTCAGCGCCTCTAGGCACATCTTAGCTTAGACTGATTTGGGGGTCAATGCTAAAGCATACCAGGCTCCTACCCAGTGCTGATAGGTTATTTCGTTTAATTCTAAGAATCACCTGGGTTCTTGGTAATTGTTAAGTCTGCCTAGCTGGGCCCATCCAACCTGGGGCCTGTACTTGAAGCCTGCGAGGCCCCCAGCCCACTGCAGTCCCTGAGGGCTGTCAATGTGTCGTTTCCGACCTCAGGAAGGTGTGGTGTGGGCGTGTGGGGTTCGCCCTGCTCTCGCTGCGGGTGATTCTAACACCACCTACAAGAATACTGTGTCAATTCTGAAGCTTTTACAAGACAGAAAACTGGACTGGGACCTAATATTTTCTCCCCAACAACCACATATGTCCTTTCAAAATATCAGCTAACCTCTTGTCTCAAGCTCACCACCTTGGGAAAGAAAAGTTAGTAAATAAACAGTGCCCGCTCCCGGCCCTCGCATGATTCGGTCAGATAAAGCACTGAAGCACCCAGGCAGCCTTCGACCAAGCACAAAGAACCACTTCATGTGTCAGGGCCCAGCCCCACCCAAGGATAACCAAGAGGCTCGCAGGCATTCAGTGCTGGCCCTTCCTGCACTGCAGGTCTTGGTAGCTGTCGTCTCCTCCCACAGGCAAGCAGCCCAGCACCCAAGATGCTCATCATGTTATTAATGTTGCTCCACCACATGCAGCTACCGGGCTGATGGAGCCCTAGGCACTGGGCCTGTCTCTCTGCATTATTTTGGCTGATAAGCCCACAGCTGACTCACATCACAGTCTGTCAGGAAGTTACAAGAAGAGCTCCACCACAGGGTCCAGAGGACAGCAAGAGTTAACATCTCCCTCACTCTCACTTCTCCCCACAGAAGGAAAAACTAAGTGCACAGGTCATCTTACTGAAGATGCCCCAACTTCCCGACACATTCCCTAGTCAGTGGGCCCCTGTGTCCCACAGAGGTCACATCTTCTGTGGCACTCTCCACGCTACATTTGAAATTATGTGCTTCTCTGTTTCTTCTCTCTGAAATGGTGATTTCCTGCACTGCAAAATCCTTAGATCCATCCAAATACCTGGCAAACAACTCAAATTTTGATAATAAATTAGCCCCACTGGACACTCCTTCCTTGAGGGTCACCCTCCTCTGAGGGTTACAGTGGGATCACTTTGCTCAGCTCTCAGAATCCTCAGGCCTCCCAAAATATTTTTGAAAACACAACTCTTCCATCTCTCATCATCATCAGTGTTCCATGGTGGCTCCTCACTAATTTACTCAGGGTGAATAGAAACCATTTACTGAGTCCTGACAATATGCCAGGAGCTTTATCTCTTGGGCAAAGTACAGTCTTCTGTGGCTTACTTTTCACACCTATAAAATGGGGGTGATAATGAAAGACCTATCCCAAAGAGTTTGCTGTGAGGATTGAATAGGCTAATATATGTAAAGAATTTAGAACAGTTGCCAGCACATCACTATATTACGTATATAAGCACTATGTAAGTGCTATACAAATATTTGTCACAGCAATTCTGCAAAGGGGGACTAACTCTCATGGACAGTTAAAAGTAGGAATTGGGATTTAAATCCTATGTGATTCTAGAATCTTAAAAATTTTCTCCTTTCTCCTGAATGCTAATCAAGGACCTTGTCATAAAACTGTGCCAGAAAAAAAAAAGTTCCACCTTAAACCATCTCATTCTGAGGATCACTCAGGGATAAGTCTCCCACCCTGGTTGTCACTTGCCTTAAAATCAGGAGGCCGTCAGGTATGGATACAAAATAGTCTACAGACGCCTGTGAGGTCCCAGGGACCCAGAATGAGTCTGACAGTTTAGAGAAGCTCATGCACACCAAGGCCTTGGAAGGCTGTCTACCTGTCCCAGGAAAGATGGCCTCATGGAACGTGTGGGAGACAGCTGGGCTCAAAGGGAGCTTTCTCCTCCTGGAAGGTCAGGGGGCTCCAAGGGCCCAGGCTTGAGTCCTGATTCTGGGGACACATCTATTTTGGGAGTGCCAGGCAAGAGGCAAAGTTAAAAACATGGGCTGAGAAGGCTAAGCAACACATCCTGGCCACACTGCCTAGAAGGCAGAAGGGAGGAAGACTGGTCACTAGGAAAGGAGAGTGAAGCTGCAGAAAAGCTCTCCAAGGAGACTGCCTTGAGGAAGCAGATCTGGACACTGCTCCAAGAACAGGGAACTTGGAAAGGGCAATTGCACCTTAAAGGACAATCACAGTTCCAAGAGCCCTAGAACACTGCTCTTCATAACTATTTCCAATCCCCCTCCCGACCACGGCACTAAGGAAGACAAGGCCAGTAAGAGTCCGCGGGAGTGGAGATGAGAAGTGACAACCTTCCCGCAGCTCCTGCGTCGTGGATATCCTCTCTGGGAGGATGTCAGTGCTTTGCCCAGGCGGATGTCAGGCACACAGAGGCACCTCTCAGCCCTCATCATCCTGGTTTGGGTAATAATTTTCCTTTGCTTCAGCTGGAGGCAAAGGGTAGAGGGTGGGAAGAAAACATTCCAAAGGGAACCTGCAGTCGACCCGCCATTTAAACCAAACCAATCTACCCATGGACATACCATCAGAGTAACCCCAATACCAGCCCAAGTTTAGTCAATCACCCAGGAACCTCATTAGCCACCCAGTTCCACATTCTTCCTTCTTTAAGTCGAAATCCACCCCTGACTTTAATCCTCTGGACTTGCATCCTCTAACAACCAACTACACCTCTCACCCCTCAAAACCACCTGGCCCTCAGCTTTCTTTCTTCTAAGAGGTGACAGAGCTGTACCTTTAGGCCTCCGTAAAGGGGTCTGCCTGGCACCTTTAGACACTACTCATGTGCACAGAGGCCGAAAACATAAGAAGGAAGACACAGATGGATGCCAGAAGATGCTTTATTGATGAGAAAGAAGATCTGCCTCTTGTAAACTAAAGCAATGCATAAGGTTGTTTGTTAACCCCCAAATCGTGCTATACAAGTAATTAAGTAGTTAAAATTCCTCCAAGACAGGAAGAGGAGATGGGGAATCCCACAAACCTCCCATAAATAACTTCATGTGCAAAACCAGTTAGACGTTATGTTTATTACAGCAGCTTCCTTCCTTCTGCAACCAGGCTCTATTTCACCATGGGGACAGAAGAGAGGGGGTTTCACTTTAACAGAGACAACCAGTGCCTTGGGGAGGGGAAGGGAGCGTGGAGGGGAGGGAACTCATGAAAGTACGATGTGAGAGGTAGGAACAGAAGCCCAGGGGATGTGGCTGAAGGGAAAGAACCTAACCATGAATGTGAATGAGCAGCATGTGCCATCACGCAGTAAACAGGACACGCACGTGCTTCAGCCAGAGAGAATTTCTAACACAATCAGAAATGCTCTCTCGGCTCTCTGCTATCCAACTTAAGACATTTTGACTCTCAGTTTCACCCTGGAGACCATTTTATCTGGGAAAACACTTAAGATCAAGGTTGGTGTAGGGAGCTGAGAGATACAAGCTCCCCTCCCAAACCTGAACGGTAGGAAAGGTGAAGTACATCCATAAGCAGGCACCATAAGGTGAACCAATACTTTTACTTTGCCCCTCTAAGCCACCAACTCCAGCCAGCTGAGCAAAAAGTGAAGAGTATACTCCCAGAGGGACGTAGGACAACCCACTAAAATCACAGATCTGTTTAGAACAGCCACCTGATACAGAACAGTCAGCTAGGTCCGGAATGTTCTCACATTCAGGGAGAACAGCTCTCCCCATGCCCTTCTGCATGAAAACCATGACCTTTAACCTCTAATATTGGAGCACTCCAGAGATAACTGCAAAAGTAAAACATGTTTTGCTCAAGATAAGCTAAGTCTTCCGCTTTCCTTCTTCTGCTAGGTTTACAGTGAAGAAAAACTTGGTTTCATTAAAGAAGGAATACAAATACTGGCAGAGAAGAGAACACGTACTAGGTTTCATGATCTGAGGGGCCACAAGGGATGTGCACTGCACAAAAGGTACACAGCTGAGGAGGTGAGTGGGGCTGTGGTCCAGCCATGGTTGAGCTCAATAAGCCAGGTGCTGCTAGCCCAAAGGGAGTGCCATTCTGGAATCTGTCTGTCCAAGAGGTACCTGAAAGAATAAGACCTACATGTGACACCCCTGACGGAAAGTGACACGGTGTAGTGGGAAAGATCAGGCATTACAGATATGAAGACTTGGATTCAAATCCTGAATGCTACTTATAAGAAATATGTCATTAGTCAAGTATTTTGAACACTTGTTGACTCAGCTAGAAAACAAGGATAATAAAACCTTCCAGGTGTTTCATGAGGATTACAGTATGATTTATTAGTACACTATGTTTTATTCACTAAGGGGAAGTTCTTTTAAAGACAGAGGTTCTGGAACTTCAAAGAGGCTGAAGGATTTCTAATAGTCACATGCTCTCTGGTGGAGTGAGATTTTTCTATTTATAGGTTAACTGCTTCTTTATTTTGAAATTTTCTTTTTCATTGCATCAGGGCTTACTTATGCAATTCACTTTTTTCTCTTTTAATGACTAACAAAATTAAATGAAAAGGTTATGGCTGTGACTAAGATAAAGTACAAACGTGGTAGTTCCATTTGCTGGCAGGGCATTTCTTTCTCTCTTCCAACATTCAAAGAACAGACAGAACTTCTGCTTCTAGTTTAGATAGAGGAATAGGGACAAGATTTACTTCCTGCCTGACAGAACTAAAAATCTACACAATGACCATCACAGAACAAAGCACTGCAATCCCTGAAAGATGGGAAAAAATAATTGCCCAGGTTACTGACTTTACAGAGTTTCCAGGCCACAGCACATGGAGCGGAAATGTAAGCAAGGTCTAGAGGAATCTGAGTTGAGAATGTGGGGAGGCCAAGATATTGAATAGAATCTCTAGGTCAGAGTACTGCTGAGGGGTAAACCACACAGAAAACTCTGGAATCTGCCAAGGGTCCTCCTCAAGTATTTGCTGAGTACTGGGGAAAGCACATGTGTGTGAGGAAACTACCCAAAAGGAAGTATCACAAGAAAGGATTAGAGGGTAAAGGCCCCAAATCCTACTCAGGGCCAGGAACAGTGCCTGTACCTACTAGCCAAAACGGTAAACATCATAATTCACAAGTCACTGAGTACATTACTCGTTCGGGTTTTGCCTGAATAGGGGGAAAAACTTAGCCCAACACTAAACACTGCTCTGGCCCTACCTAACAAAGCTGAAAAGCCAAGGCCCAAAAGTAACTTAATCACATCCTAGAGGAATGCTCAAGAACAGGTAGAGAAATACAAACATATCCAGCACCCAACAAAGGAAACTTTACAATGCCTGATACCCAATAAGAAACTACCAGGTAAGCAAACTAGCAGGAAAACGTAACCAAACTGAGGAGGACCGTCAATCCAAACTGGCCCATAAATAGCACAGATGATAGAAAAGAGTAAGCATATTAGGAGAGACACTGAAGATTAGAAAAATACCAAAATCTAACTTCTAGAGGTAAAGACAACAATCTCTGAGATAAAAATTACATATCTGCAGATTTTGGATAAAAACTATCTAAAATGAAACAGAGGAAAACAAGACTGGGATAAAACGAACAGAGTATTATTGAACTGGGAGACAACTTAAAGCATCTTAAATCCCTGAAGCAGGGAGGAAGGACACACACAAATATTCAGAAATATTGGCTCCAATCTTTCTGAAACTGATGAAATCTACAGATTAAGATTAGTGTTAGGAGCTCAATGAACTCAAAACTCAAGAAACGTAAGTGAAACTACACCAAGGAACATTGTATGATAGATTAAAAGAAAATCTTAAAAAGATGTAGACTGGGAAAAGATAGAAAAGCTAGACTGGGAGAAATGACACTTCTTGGAGATGACGCTTCTTGGAGAGTCAAGAATGACTGTCAACTTCTCATTAGAAACAATGCAAAGCAGGAGACAGGGGAGTGGAGCAGTATGGGGGCGGGGGCTGGTGGGGGAGGGTTCTATACGCAGGAAAAATATCTTGTAAAAATGAAGGCGAAATGAATTTCTCACAACTCCATGTGATTCCACGTTCTCATAAAATAAAAATATTTTCTTTAAATGAGAGTGAAATAAAGACATTTTCAGACACACAAAAGCTGAAAGATTCATCCAGCCTTAACAGACCTATACTAAAAACTTTAAAGTCTTTCAGGAAAAAGGAAAGGAAAGGGGTACCAGAGAATATAGGAAAGAAAGAAGGGCTCCAGAAATGGCAACTATTTGGGAAAATAGAGCAGATTGGCCGGACACTTCTACATTTACTTTACATTTAATTCCACGATTATTTCCTGGGGTAATTAAAGCTGTCACATAATATTCCATTCTTCAATTTTGTCCCTTCTTTACCTTCTCTAAGTAGAAAATATGTTTCAGTCAAGATAGCTCTAGATTTTGAAAATTACAACAGTACTAACCTCCACTTTGTAAGATGCTCTTCATAGCTGTAACAACAAAATCTGCAAATAGCCTGGTCCAGGAGGCAAATAAACATAACCCAAAAGTTAAAAGAAATATATCTGAGCTGTTTGTTGCTTGTTTTGCTTTCAAGTTTGGCAATAACAGCAAAGTGCATTTAACATTAAACTACCCTACTAACGCATTTTGTTAAAGGGAAATGTAAAAATTATTTAGGCTTTTAAAATGTAAATTCCTAAGGATGTTCACATTGAAAAACTCCAATTTCTAACACCGCATGCTGCCAAACACGAATCCTATGCATTTGGGCCTATCTTCCTTCCGAACTTGGAGGTATGAAAGTATTTTATATCAACAAAGTAACTCAGAACAAAAATAATAAGGAAATATTAATACTGACAATTCACCTGTGGCAGGAATACTTATTAAAAGCCTAGAGAATTCTCATAATCTTCAACACGTATTCATATCCAGAAACAATACTGCAATAAGGCATGGAATCCTTGCTGTTAAAATAATTCCTGACATTCCAAATCCAATCTACTGGAACAGGACTATCTATCTTTGAAGTCAGTGAGTCGTATACTGTCAAAGGCCGAACTAAAATACAGCAAGTCTTTAATAAAAACAAAATAGTTATGTCTCTGTAGAGGCACAGTCTGCCCTTTTTCACTAGTTCAGTAGATTCTCCTGGAGTTTGTTTTCAAAAGTGTGTCAGTGATCTGAGCATTAAATACTAGCAAATAGGGGCCTCGCCCCTAAGGTGAGGCAATGAGTCATGTGTGAATAGCTGGGATGGAATCTGCTCACCGACATCCCATCTTTGCTAACTACAACCTCACCCCACTCGTGCCTACTCCATGCAATCTAAGCTTTGCAGAGGAAATTCAGACTATACAGCACAAGGGTCCTTCCTGTGACTCAATTAACGTCAAAAGAGGGTCACGCGCCCACACTTTTCCAGCTGCCCACAAATGGCTGTGATCATGGTGTCATGGAGGGAGACATAAATCACAATTTGTATAAAACAAACTTCCTCTAACACACATTTGAGAAGTCTTCAATGACTGTGCACGTTCTCATGTAGTAATTCATGTGTCACATACACAAATGATATCTAATAACGTCTAACACATTATTCATTATAAACCTGAGTGCTCTTCAAGAATTAACCTGTTCAGTATACAAAACCACCATGAGGTGGTTACTCTTATCAGAGAAATTTTACAGATGAGGAAACTGGGGCCCAGCAATGTTACAGAATCTGCCCCAAGAGCATGTAACAAGTAAATGGTGAGCCAGAATAATAAAAAACACATGTGGGGCTGGCCCCGTGGCCAAGTGGTTAAGTTTGCGCGCTCCGCTGCAGGCGGCCCAGTGTTTCCCTTGGTTCAAATCCTGGGCCCGGACATGGCACTGCTCATCAAACCATGCTGAGGCAGCATCCCACGTGCCACAACTAGAGGGACCCACAACGAAGAATATACAACTATGTACTGGGGGGGCTTTGGGGAGAAAAAGGAAAAAAATAAAATCTTTAAAAAAAAAAAGAAAAAGAAAAAACACGTGTTGCTCCAGTCCACACTCTTAACGACTATGGCACACACAAGGTCCCCATGACACATCCCTAAGAATTACCACTGTCTACATTTTTCCTACTTATTCCCTCTACCCACTCAAAGAAAAAACAACATAAATACACACAGTTAATTTCGGTATACATTTGGGTGCTCAACTAATGTGACCCCCGCTGTGGACTACTGATTTTGGGGCTTCCATTTACTTATACCTAAAAGCATACAATAACCAGCTTCTTTGTACAACACCTTCCTTTCCACTGGTCACACAGATACTCCCTATCTCCATAACCATTATTCCAGAGTTTCTCAAAGTCAGTCCCTATCTGACTGGCAAAATCTGTCCATTCTGGCTTCTGAACTTCCTTCACGAAACATAAATTTTACAACAACCAAGTAGAATGGGATAGGCGACATAAGTGTGTGTGTGTGGTGGGGGGGTGTAAGGAGCTAGGCACAGCCACTATCAAATTCAAAAGGGGCTGATTAAAGACTGAAAGTCTCTATAATGTTTCTACTCTAAAATGTAAAAACTACATTAATGTATAATTTTTAAACAAAAAACTTTTTTTGACTCACCTACCACAATGATCAAAAGCAAAAGAAAACCAACACCTAGGAACACCCAAGAGTGCCAGGTCTGTCAGATATTCGATGGCTGGGCTGCCCTATCAATCAAACAGGCAAAGAGCTTCTAGAGAGAGGTGGGCTTTCCTTTTAGAAAGAGTGATTTTAGATGATGACCTTCTAACCGCTAGGTAAAAAGACACCTTTTATTTTTGCCTCAATAAACAAAAATAAATCCTATAGAACTCTGGGTTCTACTGCTTTCTGTGCCAAAAAAGATTCCCAACTTCAATTAAAACAAATGGCATCAAGTACATAGAGCCGAACACATCTTAGGGGGTTTCCTGTAGAAAAATAATACTTTCTAAACATGAGGGATTGTTTTGACTGAAGACTTATCATCAGAAAATGGAATCAGTTCAATGTGCACTTTGGGAACTCAAGGAAAGCTCCAAACTGAGGCTGGCATAGTCTACACTTCAGATTTTAATTTTTCTTAACATGGAAGTCAAATACATGAATTCCCTTTCTTTCTTCCCCAACCAAAAGGCCTATTAACTGATGACCCTAAAAACATGTACCTAAAAGACTAATTAACTGTTTGAGAATAGGGAGCAATTCGTATCATTCTACAAAAGAGAGAGAGAGAATGCATTTTCCAAAGCAAATACACAAACCATGACTCTGGGGTTTTAGGATTCAACGATTTCTCCTAGAAAGTCTAAATGCCAACACACAATGCAAATGGTTTAACTATGAAACATGCTCTTCTCATGTATATATGAGGCTTAGGGAATTTTAGACACAAGGTAAAAAATAGCATCTAGTCAACAATCCACCCAATGCTTGAAGCAACATTTCAAAATAACCACTTTAGGTAGTTACTCTGGCCTTGACTTACCAGCAGAAATAGCACATTCTAAGGTGCCATATATGTAAGATGATGCATTGTAGCTTGAACAATACAGTGACTAAGCTCCAAAAATTCAGGCGCCAGTTCATACATCCTGCCTTAGAAGGCAGGATTCATACAAAATTACTTATACCAAATACCAATGAGAGATCCAAACAAATGAGCTCTTAAAAGTTGGAAAGTCTTGGGGCTGGTCCAGTGGCACAGTGGTTAAGTTCGTGCACTCAACTTCTGGGGCCCAGGGTTTGCAGGTTCAGATCCTGGGCACAAACCTACACACCACTCCTCAAGCGATGCTGTGGTGGCGTCCCACATACAAAACAGAGGAAGACTGGCACCAAGATTAGCTCAGTGGCAATCTTCCTCATCAAAAACAAAAAACAAAAGTCGAGAAGTATTAAAAGTTATTATTTTGTACTAGCCATGTACCCTGCAACAGTGCAACAAATGTATGCCCTAACTAAAAACCCCTCTTCCTATAATCCAGGCCACCCAAAACCAGCCCTAAATCTGGCCTAACCTGTCAAAAATCCTTAATCTATGTTATGTCCCTGATGGATTTCACTAGTAGAACATGACCATAACCAAAAAAAATGCTGCTATGACTCATTACTTCAGTAAGGCACTTGGCACACTAATAGTTAAAGCAGATTAGCAATGGTTAAGTTTTCCTTAAATTCACCCTGAACAAGGTTTCTCTTTTCCACTGTCCTGGAGAACTAAAGTTAAACGACTGGTTTGCACACAGCTGCCAAACACCACCACAAAGAGGAAGCCAGCAGCACTGTCATCTGAGATAGGCACTAGGAGCCAGGGACAAAGGACTCCCCTGCAAGAGAAATGAAACCTCCTCTTCCGTCATCACACTCCCATGCTGATTTTACCACAGGTGAGGGTCACAGCCAGCCACACAGCTAAAGGATTGGGTACTGTCATTTCCCACCACACACTCACACAATTTTCCTCCCTAAACAGAGATGAAAAAAGACACAAGATGCATGACCACCCACCCATGTTTGGAAGCAGAGATATTATTATTACACATTCCAATATATTTACTGCTGTGATTTTTTTTACACACGCTGGAACTCTCTCTCTTGTGATGATGCATTTTCAAAGTGGCGCAGGGTGAATTTTTCTTCCAGGGGATCTGAACCCTAACACGCTTATCACTGAGACACTCACCCAAGTGTCTTCAAAAAGAGTGACACACAAAGCACACTCAGTACACTGCAGAGAGGCTTGGTACGTATACCTGCTAACCATATAACCACAAACCTAATGATGCCTTCTAAGACACGGTGCTAAGGAGTAAGAGAAAAGGAAGATGGAAGTTAATACAGACTCCGTTCAAGGGCTTTTTAAACAAAGACACTGCGTAATGGAGGAAAATAAACTAAAACTGAGCTACGCATCTCAACTTCCAGATCCAAAGTACAGTTCTCTTAAGGATTTTAAATATCTACACAGGGCAAATCTTGTCCTTTCCTCTTAATTTTCCACCATATTCAGTTCTTCATTACATTACACACATCTAGATAGTTTCCAAAAAGTAACTAATTCCGTAGAAAGAGTAAACAAAGAAGACCAGATGAGGGGAATTTCTTTTCCTTTCCCCAACCTTTCAAACTAAGAGATTCTAAGAAAAAGTCGTTTATCTAGTCCTCCAGGAGAACATCGAGTATGAGAACGGAAAAGGAATGAAATGAAATATAAATGGGGGGGGAACCCCCCCCACACACACAACACATGAGAGATAAAGCAGACAGCTAACAAAGGGTTTTAAAAACACCCAATTAAAAGCATTATTATACAATGTCACTAACACTGTTTGACCATGAAACCACAAACTCTTACCAAACTACCATAGCCAACTTCCTTATCAGACTATCTTATTTAGGAAAGTCACATTTAAGAGAAAAAAAAAAAAAACCTGCTGGTAAATTAAAAGTTTTAAGAACAAATTCCACAACTACTAACTTGGCTAAACATGAAGTGGATTTTTCCTTTCCTGATGAGGAAGGACAAAATTTCAGAAAATACCACATTTAATTCTTCAAGATTTTTAGAAGCATCTCTCTTGAGAAATGGCAAAATATCACCTAATATACTCAAGCATACTACTGATGAAAATCAATTGAAATGAACAGTTAAGTCAGGAATTACAAGTTGGCAACTGTTTGACCATTTTTTATGACAGGAACATATTTTGTTTGGCCCACAGCATTTTTTTTGCTTATTCCTCTTTATTTCTAATTAGCGGACAATATTTAGAAACCAGGGCTTTCGATACAAAACTCCAGAATTCTGGCTCTTCTATGAAAAATTGGGAGATCAGGCAAGTGGGGCCAAGTTTGGCCCATGTGTCAAACACTGGCACCTAGATTGAAGTCCCTGGTTTAAGGCACCAGTTATTTCAGCCTTGAGTACTAACCTTTTCCTCGACGGCCCTTCTTCAAAATCTGAAGAACTAACATCGTTGCTAGTAGAGGACACTTGGGATGCATCGTCCTTCTCATTCTCTGACTGTTCTGATGCTGGTCCTAATCCCTTAGACTGGCCATTACCAAGGAGCCCTACAGGTGAGAAAAGGGGACAAACACTTCAATACATGACATCAGGAAGCAGCACTTTACCACAGGTAACCTACACAATGGCTGATGAGGACAGACAAGAATTTGGACAGAGGAGAATTAAAAGCCAAATATCCCTTTTGAAGAAGGAAAAAATTCACACTTCATCCTACTTTAGACCTTTTAAGAGAATGAAATGCCTAACAAGGAAAAATTTTAACAGTCAGAAGTTCAAGGAGAAATTGGTAATCATAATAATGTTCTGCAGGGTTGTTTTCTGAAGTACATAAACATCTTTTTAGGGCTGGGGCGGAAAGGAAGAAAGGCATCTCAAGTATTACCAATTCAAACTAGTTACGGTTCAAGGGCTAAATATTTAGTCTAGAAAAACTGGAATCATTTTTGGAATTGCCTTCAGGAACCAGAACCTGCCGCAAAAGAAAAAGCATCATTACTTTGTAGCCATATCTCAGTTTAACCAGACATCCTACTACACAACTTTCACTTCATGGCAATCTATTATATTAGACAGTCACCATATGTGCCTTTGATTATCTCAAACAAGGATTCTCTCTGACTGCATATATGGCACCAAGCACAAGAGGGAGTCTTGGGACCCCAGGATGTGTTTTCAGTAACCAAACTGGAGAAAGGTCCTAGGGAAGGGGCTGTGCCAAGTGATATGGAAGTATTTTATCCAAGTTATATGGAAGTATTTTAACAAGCAGTAAGGCTACACTAATGAGTGACAGCTGAATAATAGCCTGGTCTTCTAGCAGTTGGATGTCCTTGCATCTAGGGTTCTGCATACAATTCAGGTTCCACCAATGGGAAGCTTCCACAAATACAAGTGTCCACAGCAACTGGCCACCAATGTCACTGTTAAGTCACCAGCCTCGTGGGCATCAGAAGCTAGGCATCAGGAGGAATGGTAGCAAGGGATCTGCATTTTCACAGCCAGAGCATTTGGCTTTAAAGCAAAGACCAAAGTGCAGGGCGGCCCTTGATTTTTGTTCTTTCAACTCTTCCATCAATTTTGTAAGCACTTAATTCCCTGTATTAAATCCCTTTTTGGATCAAACATTTAACAGTAGCTCCTATTGGCTGCACTAGACACTATACAGAATATAGTATATATAGTTGGCAAAATTTTCTGAAAGAACATAGTACAATGGAACAAAATCCTGGCACTTGGGCTGTTCAGGCATGCATGTCCCCAGGTATCTGTTTTTCCACCATTTCAGAGTATGAGTAATAACATAAGGTTAGAAATCTAATACAATGCAGTAAATAAAATCCCATGGCTATCATATAGACATGTGGCTTTAGGAGTCGTGACTACAATATGGAAATGAAAACACATACAGCTTCCCAAAGAAAGACAAAATGTAGGGAGTTTGCACTATGAGGAGAAAAGAAGGCATAACTGTGTGAAAATCTGAGTCTACGGGGAGAAGTACACCCAAGAATTCAAAAATTAGAGTTGTTCTATGCAATACAGTGGCCACTAGTCACATGGAGCAACTAAGCATTTGAAATATGGCTACTGTAGATAAGAAAATAAATTTTATTTTTATTTAATTTTAATTAATTTAAAATTGAATGTAAGTAACATTTCATTAATAATTTTATATTGATTAATTCTTGAAATATTTTGGGTGTATTACTAGGTTAAGTCAACTATATTAAAAGTAATCTTACCTGCTTCTTTTAATTTTTTTAATGCAGCTGCAGAAAACTAAAATTACATATGTGGTTGAAATAATCTCTGTATTGATCACCACCAAATTAGAGCACTTTAGTAATGTCACACTGGGTTTGCTGGCCCATGCAATCACTAGGATGACACAGACAATACTTAACAAAGGTTAGGAAACTGGCCAGGGACACAATATAAATCATATTTGTAAAAACAGGAGAAGATGGATGAATCGCCACACTTGAAAAAGATGGGAAATTCAAAGTAAAAATTCAGGTTAATCAGAAAAAAAGGAGATATACATCTTAAATATTAAGTGTGCTCTTGGTTGAATTCAAATTTTTCAATAGTATGTAAGTACATAAAGGAGAATAAGCAGAAAAGGAGAGAGAGAATCTGACTTCATTCATTCGTGCAACACCTACCACATGACAGGACACTGGGGATACAGGCATAATCAAACAAAATCTAAATTCTAGTGAGAGGAGATAATCAACAAACCACATGTATGAATCGGTTAGTAGTATGTGCCAAGAAGAAAGTCTGCACTTGTAGGGCAAGGAAAAAGTGACAGAGGAGGGCAGTGAATATGAAATAATGGAACCAACAAGCAAGCGTGCAATACCAAAAGAAGACTAGCAAAGTTGGGATTTGCAATGTGCCTAAGAAACAAAAACCAAAAAACAGGTGATGGTGGGGGTGGTGGAAGTCAAGGAGGAGAAGGAAGAAGAAGAGGTGATTGTTTTGAAGCTCAATTTGGATCAAGGAGGAAATAAGGAAGGACTAAGTGCTGCTAGGTGAAGCCAGGAAAGAAATGCTGCTGTACCCTTCGGCACACGACAGATCTTAAGTATTTGCTGAGTGAAGCAGCGACTGAGTGAGTGACTGAGTGAGTGAGTGAAATGATTCAGCAGAGAAAAGTTAAGCTATTCAATACCCTTGTCCTTCTGACAAGAATGATCTCAGCAGATTGTAAAGGTAGAGATTCTCAAACTTGTCCATGAATCAGAACACCGGCAAGCCTTGTTCAAACAGCCCCCTAGGCCTCAGCCCCAGTCTATCCTCTTCTAACAAATTCCCAACTGGTGCTGTTGCTGCTTTCACTGCTCCGGGGAACACATTTTGAGAACCACTAGTGCAGGGGAAAGCAAGGTTCAAGTCAGTAAGAGACCTAGTTGCCCTAAGACACAGTAAGGCCCTGGGCAAATGTGAGTTAGAGCCCAGGAAACCAATTATGATTGCACAGTCTATCATAACACAACTCAATAAGGCATCCAAGTTCTGTTGGGGCATTCTTCCACTTTTTATCGATAATTTTATGAAGGGGAAGAAGATTGCTTACAAAACTTGTCACAAAGCTATAAGAGTCAGCTAATGACAAATACAAACTATAATAAGTAACACACTGGAAGAAAGTGTTCATATCTAAGAGGCATAAATGTAAAAAGGTATATAATGTTTCTTCCCTTCAAAAAACTCAACTGTCCAAGCACAAATTCAGGGAAACAGGATTATGAAATTTGACATGAAAAGGGGGACTTTAACTGTACGTGCGCTCAATGAGAGACAAAACGGATGGGGATGCTCTGAAACACTAAGGCATGACTGAGCTACATTAAAAGGATGAAAGTGGTAGGTCCACTGTCCCAAGCCCTCAAGCAGACTAGGATCTTCAAAATCTTTCACATTCCAAGGATTAATAATGACTGGTTTACCTGAACTAGAAGAGACATGGGTCGTTTGATTCACTTTCCAAATAAGAAAATGGGTCCATACATAGGGAATTGATTGCCTGGTATACAAACTGAAGGACCTCTGCTTTTCATAGCTTCTATTAAGAGGCAGGACTGACTTGTTCTGCTTATGATCGACTTTTTCAATTTGAGTACTTCCATCCTGTATATATCAGCACAGAGAAAATTTACATTTATTTTTAGTTAGTCTACATGGCTGGATAAAACTGGGCTTTCTCTTTTTTGCACACTTCCGCCCCCTTCCCTCATATCTCCAGTGTACTGGCTACCCCATTTCATTTTGAATATTTTAATCCAAGTCGCACAGCCTGCCCAATCCAGAACAGCCAGGTCAGCAAGATGGAACATGATGCCACAGGGCAGGACAGCCATTATTATACTGTTAGACAAGCTAATGGGCGCTGTCTTTTCTTTCCCCTGCCTAACAAAGCCCTGCCATCCAGTTTTTAAATTACTATTTTTAGTCAATGAGAAATAATGAAATGGCATCCCCTTCTTCAAACATACAAACTGATTTTTCTCCCAAACCCCTCCCCCATCAACACAAACCTTTGTTGGGGAGAGGAGGTTAAACGAGGAAACTGAATGGCCCACAGATTCAGTCTCCCCACATTAGCATTTGTTCTCCTCTATTAATATTCAGTAGGTCGAACTTAAATTAAACCCTGTCTATTGTCTTTCACAGAAGCAATAAATATGAGCTGAAAATTTCAAATCACTGCCATAAAGACAGCTTGGAGACTGCCTGAAACCTGGGCTAGTCACCATCATCTGACAGGAGCAGCATGTCACAGGCCCGAGACCACTCAGCCACCACAAAGGCAATGCCCATTCTCACAGCTGAGAACTCCAAAGAAATCAAATACAGCAGAACCCTGCCATCCACCAGGCTCTGCAAATTCAGGAGTGTTTTATCTCATCTCCCAAATTAGCAAGAAATGAAAAGGATTTCAAGGCAATACACCAAAATTGGCTTTTTCTCTGAGCCTGGAACAGCAGCAGCAAAGGGGAATAAGAATTCTTGTTCTTGGAGGCTGGAGATATATGGGCACGATCTTCTCCCTCCTGCCTTAACATAAAGGGGGTTGGGAAAACTGAAACAGAAACGAGGCCAAAGATTTCTAAGCAATTAATGAGAGCTACGGATTTCACAACCCAAACATATAAAGAGAAGGTAATTCTTTTCTAACATCTGAAAAAAAGGACTACAATGTGCGGCCCTTGTAATTTTATGATGTTTGAGACACAAAGAAGTTTCACCAGTCCTCCCATTAGCTATACATACATGACAGAACACGAAACCAAAGGAAAATTTAATGCCTCTATTTCACAGAAGCAATGCCTAAAGAAGGGTTAAAGAGAAAGGAAACACAAGGAGACCTTTGAAGCTGTTCCCGAGCTTCCAAAACATCTGGAGCACACCAAACTTATTAGCATATTAGGGAGAGTCAATGTATTTTGCTTTGTTGTTGAAGAGATGCACAAAAGGTAATTCTGTATTATAGAGCCAACGCCGTCTGTCACCCTGTCACTGTGAGACAAGGTATCACATTACATATTAAACAGTCAAGCATCCAAAGAGAGCTTTCATTTTCAGCAGTGTGTGTGTGTCTGTGTGTGTGTGTGTGTTGGGGGATGGGGGTGGCTGCAGCACTTCGAATTGAGAGAAAAATTATAAAAGCAGCCCCCTTGGTTGAGGTAGAGCCCCTATCTGAGGTATTCAGAATGCAGAGTTTCCTGCCATTACTAGTAAAAAATAAAGCCTATTTTCACTCAAATTTTGAAAGAAAAATTGGATTGCTTGCTTTTTTGCATTTTGATGTCCGGGAAAATTTGGCTCAGGCCAGTTTTGAACGTTCACCGTGAATATGGACTTCAAACCCAACTGTACACACTCAGGTCAAGCTTAGCTCTCACATCAATCCCAGGGTCCCAGGGAAGGGGTGAGCAGTGCAGAGAGATCTGCGAAGCCAAGCCCAGGCTGGTCCACTGACATCCTCTCCATATCAAAATGCTGAGGTGGTTGAGAACAAACGACGGTAGTGAGGCATGATGTCACTGCCACACTCATGGTCAATGAAGCACAAATGAAAGTGGTTTAATACCTCTGCTTATGGAAAATAATTATTCCTTTCCCTCAGGAGAATGGCCCCTGAGCAGACTAGGGCTCCCCTTTGTCTGCTCTCAAATCAGGTATGGAGATTTCCCATTTCAGCCAAGAAAATGTAAGCCCAAAACAGCCCCAATGACCACTCAAAAGAGCCTCAAGATAGAGCACCAACACAAGTTTTTGTTAGTTTAACACCCAAAAAGTGGTTAGACAGACAGATAAATAGATAATCCCACAGGAGCCCTTCACTGCCACTAGACTCTTGCCCCTCAAAACCTTCCTGAACAATCTAAACCTTCTTGGCCTGGGCAATTTTTTGATAAAAGGTTTTAGAGAAGAAACCTGACACACTGATAATTAATAACATGGAAAAGTTGGGCCACTGCGTAGGCAAGGATAAAGGCAAGACCCTATCCTTTTTTCCTATTTCAGAATCAAGCAAATGGCTAAATTTGAGAGAGACAAGCAAGAAAAAAGACAGACAAAACCCTCAGCCCAGGAGGCATTTCCTCACCTTGAGGCACAAAGGAACAAGCCCAGCAGACATGTCACATTTACACACAGGAAGGGTGGCCAGATTGCCGCAATCACTAAAACAGGCCCTATTCTAGCTGTCTAAACCCCAAGTGAGTGAGCACCACCAACGAACAAAAGACTTCGCCTTCCCGCGGCCTGACCAGGAGTCACAAGAGGAGAGAAAACACTCCTCCTAGAGTGGCCCCAACAACCCAAAAAAGCCGCAGCTGAACTTCATTCTTTATAAGAACCACTCAGTGAGAAAGATCCATGATCTCGAGGAAAGCTTTCTGGACCAGCCCAGAAGCTACTGAAACTCAGATGATCACAATAGTGAGCAAAACACACAGTGCATTTTGGCACAACTCCCTTACCTCTTTGGCACAACGGTTCTTCCTCCCTACACTCTCGCACTTTTTATTCATTCTTCATCCTTGACATGATTTGTATAGTAATCAGAACAGGTACAGTATCTTGAATAATAATAATTAGGGAAAATATCCACATTGCTCTACAGTGACAAGTTCTGCTTGTGCATCCAATCACAACTCCTCTATCCCAGGCCATAACATTACTTCTAGGTCCATGCCCCATCCCAACACCTGTTTAATTTTACACTGGCAAACCAGTCCAATGCATGCTTACCAGGCAACCTAGTTTAATTGTCCATCAAAAGCATAAATCTTTGGGATCCCCCAGGACATGCAATTCAAGGTTTTATCAGTGAAGTACAAGGGTCCCACTGTACAGATGGCCCAGCACTGAACACATCAGAGCTGGGAAACTGCTTTCCCCAATCAGAAGAAAAGTGACTAAAGACAATGTTGGGCTTAGGCTGGTGTCGAAAACGAGCTACAGAACAATGGCATCACTGCAGAGCACGGGAACTTAGAGTCATAGATAGTAGAGGTAAACATGGAGCATTTTTAAAGAAATTCTTTTAGAAAGATAGATGAGACCAACATGTTCAAAGTTTTATGCTCGGGTAACCTGACATGCCAAAATCTCACTTTGCAAATAATGGAATTTGCACTTCTCAAAGGGAAATTTCCATATACGTAGCATGTTATTAGACAGCTAGTGTCTACCTTTAAGTAATTACAATGTACGTGTGTACACAAGTACATATCTTTAAAGGTTCATATCATCACTACATTTACCCTACAAATCTAAGTACCAGGCTCTTCAAATACTACCAGGTCTTTACAAAGGTGAGTAAAGCTGGCTTTAACGGAAATCAACAAATCCCATAAAGTTACTAGTTTGTGTACTAGTCTGTGATGATAAGAGACTCCAAATACTTTGTGTCCAAACATCATAATTTGTGGATAAGTAGATAGCCAAACCCTTACCCCAAAAACTCTCTTGGCTGCCTTTATTCCCTAAGATGATAAAAATGGACCCCACAGAAGTTCTAAATTATGTTTGGTTTGCAGTATGATTGGGAGGGGCAGAGGCTGCCCAGTGCCCTCATTACCTCACTCACATATTGACAATCAACTGCACATCAACTTTTCAGATGAATATAATAAGAAAGGATTAAGTGAGCTATTCAAAGTCAAAAAAATCTGCTGACAGCAAGTTCAGAGAGGCCTACTGCCTCCCAAGCAACATTCTTCCCCAGACTGAAACCTAATGGAAGCAATGCAGAAAGCAGAACTCGAGGAATGTTGCCACAGAATCTGCAAAGATTTGAGGCACCTAAAACTGATGTCGCATAAAATTCATTTGTGTTTATATCTAGAAATACAAACATGGATTAACGCATGAAATATGGGAGAAGAATTGAGAGCACTTGAAGTTTAAAGCTTTAAGATCTAACCTAGAATCACTCAGTATCTATTTACATGCCTCAGTTTCCTCCATCTTTCAAGGAAAGAAGAGGTAGAGAAAGAAAATATTAAGGGAAATGAAACCATGCATGCTTTTTATAAAGGAGACCAAAGCTATGGTGAGAATGAACTAACTTTAATCAAATATCTATTTTTAAACACTGGGAAATGATCACATAAATTGGCAATAAAAGAAAGGGACCAGCTATAGCTGGATGGCATTCAGTCCCCAGAGAAATGTCTAAATTCATACAAGCTAAAACTACAGATTTGGCCAAAATGGTCAACAGAGCTGAATGCTTTAAGAGCGACATTATTTCTCTCTTGTAAATTTCCATAGTGCCTTTGCAGGAGCCACCACTGCCCCTAGGGAGGATATCAAAGCTAAAAGAATATTAATATTAAGCAAATTGCAACACTTTTTACATACTCATATATACATATAGACACACACACACCTTGCCATCCATAATGGATTTAATCAGAACCCCAGCAGGGAAACCCACAAAAGGCCTATTTCTCCAACAAAAGCCATACCATCCTGAAACAAATCTAGAGCTATTTGGTTTTTATTTTATTATAGGAACAGACCTTCTATCCCAGGTTCCTCAAGATAAGCCACCAAAAACTGCACCTGACAGACCCGTGGAGCAGCCATCCTCAGAGCTGGATCATTGCAGAGAGACAGAGAGGAAGAAGGACAGAGGGAGGGAGGGAGGGAGGGAGGAAGGAAGAGCGCGGCGAGGCAGGCTCCAGAGCACTTGTCAACAATCCTCCCCTGTACGTAATAAGCAAGCGGCAGTGCGGATTCCGGCAGTGCAGATTCCGCGCGGCAATAGGACAGCCAAACAGCACTGGGGCCGAGGGGGAGGGGAGGCGCCAGGGAGAGAAGGTTATTTATGTGGATGGGAGGGAAGCTAACACTGAAGAGGAGGGGTCTGGGGCTTTTCCCCCCGTCCTGATAAAATGAGAAAAAGGAAATGAGCCACTAGCTTTTCATCCTGCAATTTCCCCAACCTGCAATGCACACAAATCCTTATTTCAGAATTTCGACATGGGGGGACACCTCTGAAGGGGGCAATCAGTTTAACTGTCCCCACTTTTGTATGCCCAGTCTGTCAGATCACAACCCCCTCCATGCACACACTTGACCCCCATGGACAGCAGGGTCCAAGGCACATTTTCAATGGCATCCCTTTTTAATATCATAATCTGTGTCATTCAGCACTTGCCTTTTATTTATTTTTATTTGTTTTTTTGGCTGGGAAACCTGGGCAGCTCTCCAGGCAAACTGCAGAAATCTCTTTCCACATGCTCCTCCTCCAGCCCGCCCCCTCCCTCCAATTCCAGCTACTAGGGAGCTTCATTACTTATGTGATGACCACATGGGCCATGGCTGCCCTCCCCGCCCCCAACACACGGACACCCCGCCCCCAGGCACATAAATTCATCTAATCTAATAAAACAGAAGCTGTTTTCCCTCATTGTTTCTTGAGGATCTTTCACAAAACAGGCTCTGTGGCCTGGCAGCTGCAGAGGGGGAAAAAGGCAAGAATCCCACAGGGCTGGCCAGCTCCCTGGCCTCAGATAGCTGGAGCACACATCCCTCTTCACATGTCATAAATTTTTTTATTTTTAACGTCAATTCTTTTGAAGCTTTTGAACTTCAGCTGGCAATCATAATGTCCAAAACACACACTCTGAACACCATCCCACAATCTTCTTCTTTATGCTTTTCCAAAGAGGAAAAAGGATGATGGCAACACCCTCAAAGAACTCACAAGGCACTGAAAGTTTTCCTCACAGATTCATCCAAGGGAACGGGGAAAAGAATGCCCCTTACTATTACTTTTAGTTCGCTGTTGTTATTTAAGCATTGAATGAGCTCCTTCTGGGCTTTCCACAGGTTAAGTTATTTAGACCTTACCAAAACCCTGAAGGCACATGGTAGCTTGGTCAGGGCACCTAGCTGACAGTTACCAGGGCTGGTGATTGTTCTTTCTGCTGTGGCTAACTCCCGTTTCCTATATCACCAGGGAATATCTACGTGCCTCACTTTCAAACAAAAGAAATATCATGAAGTAGGTGATGGTCTTCCCTAATCTCTACTTGATATCCACCACTTTAAAATCAGAATTACAGATAGTAGTAAATCCCCTGCTTTATAGATGAGTAAACTAAGGCATAATTATGCAGGTATGGTTCTTAACCAAGATCACAAAGCTAATTCCTTATCATAAAGCTATTTCCTTATAAGGTCTCAACAAACAGAAGAACATCCAAGAACCCACTTCTAATTGGACACAGGGAAAGCTAACACATTGAACAACTTCATGACACAGTTCCCTGTAGAACACGCAGGGTTGGAAAACCCCTCTCCGATTATTTCATGCCCAGTGTGAGCCGTCAGGACAGACCCTCATTCAGTTCTCTCCACTGCAGTATAGCCTATAATGTTGGACAACTGTCTGGCATGTATTCCACTGCAGCATAAGTCACACACAGTCAATTAAAGCACATTTAAGGGATGACTATTTGGCTTTTTTCCTCTTCCTTCTACAGGGACTTGTCTTTTGGCATCTTTGCTAATCAAAAGCACCCAAAACAGAGAACTGGAAAGGAGACGTGAAGCAGATATTCTGGAGATATGGTAATTCTGAGAAAAGGTTAATGAGAAAGTAGAAACCACGGACACAAACAACTGGCCAGAAACAAAGCTTGAGAGTCATCCATGGATACTGGTCATCCTTAACATCCTCTACTCCAACCAATCCCATGAGAATGTACACAGGCAAAGGAGTATTTAGCCAACAGCAGAAGGGGTATCTGCTCTTTTCCTACCTCTACTCTCCTCCACTTCACAGCTGCTTCCTCTTCCCATCAACTAAAAAAGTAACCAAGTATTTAAATTAAAAAAACATAAGATGTTGGCCTCAGGCTTCTTTTACTTCCAAAACCATCATCAGCATCTGAACATGCACTCAGCATTTCCTAAAATATATGCTGAGTTAGCCCTGTGCTCTGCTGTTGGGCTGGGAAGGAGAGTCCCAAGACTGTTGCCTATGAACATCAGCAGGTTTTGGACAGTTGAGATAAAATCTGGTTTAACAGAGAAGCAGCATATCAACAGTGCCAAACAGACCAACCGCTCGCTCTGGGAGACACACAATGAAACTGAGAAGTGGGTTCAGCTTAAGAACGGCAATACAACTTTCCATATTTAAATTCTGAAAAGAAGAGACGATTAGAAGAGTGAGACTGGCAAGGACTCTTTCTCTGCTCCAAGTTAACATGACTGACAGCACCACGAGCCAAGTTTCAACATTCAGAGTTCAGAGCAAGTCCCAATCCTTCAATGAAAACTCCCCCAAAGATTATCAACGTCAGTTTCTTTACATTTTATTTAATTTTTAATAATGTGAAGAACATCCGCAAACCCACGGCCAAATACAACTATTAGAACATTACCTATGTCCTTCCTCCCACCCATATTCATTATTTTCTAAACTATAGCACAAACACATACGCCTATTTCACTGTGCTTGACTATGAACTTTATAAAAAGGGTATCACACCGTGCTAAGTCTTAGGGGACTTGTTTTTTCCCAAGTCAACCCCAGGTTACTAAGATGCACCCGTGATTTTGCTTATACTTTACCCATTCATTTTCACTATTATTTATCTACTCTATTTTATGACTACTCCACAATCTATTTTGATTCTCTTGTTCAAGGGCATCTAAATGTTGTCAGTTCGCTATCACAAACCATGCTGCCGCCAAGATACTTCTGCTTGTCGCCTGGAAAGAATGCACTAGAGTTTCTTTGGGATACACACCTACAAGCAGAACTACTGGAAATCCTTATATATGCAAATACCCAAATTCACAAGTTAATGGCAAACTAGTTTCCAAAGCAGAGATCAATTTTTGCTCGTGCACCTGCAATGTATCATTGTAATCTCTAAGACTGCAGAGAACAAAACACTCCAACTGCTACTTCAGGAGATCAGAATTTCATAAAGGATCTCCTATTCCAAGAACTGCCAGGTAGGCAGACAGGTACATGGCTGCCATCTACCCAATTATCACCTAAACACCAGGACATCCAAGGACACATTGTGCCTCTGAGAGCTTCAGAATCAAGGATCTATCAACATACACAACCATTTCATTACCTCTAAGTTGGGCTAACTGTGCAGCAGCTACCAGCTGCACTTAGCATTAAAAATATATGACTGGAGCAAACCCTAGTCTAGGATTTGGGTAAAATACGAGCCAATTCATTTGGAAATTGAAGAGGATATCTAATAGCATCCTGTGCTGATTAATTAAAGAACCTCCTGCCTCAGAATCAGTAAGACCTTGTTTTATTCATATATCCAATCAATGTTGTCAGCCCAAATTGAGTTGGGACCCACCTCGTAAAGGAAAGACAAGGCTTACAGAGTACTCCTTATCACCCATGACTCCCCATCCATGATCTGCTTACTGAAGCTCTCTGATGTCCTGCTCTCCATACAAGTTACTCTGTATGAAGGGGGCACCTTAGCATTTCAGCTGCATGCAACTAATAACAATTTCCCCAAAAACACTTATTATAGAGGAGGGGTAGGGTGGAGTGGGCTGCTGTGTGTGAGAGAAAGGCATATAAGGTTGTGCAGTCTGAGAATTTCCTATAGGGGAAATAGAGGATTTTAATGATCACACTGCATTAGCCATGTATTCATAAAGATATTTCTCTGTTGTTTGGGCTGAATTACATTGTATTGATCCTATCACCTACCTTGTGATAAAAATCCAACCAGAAAAGTGATCCACGGTGCTAATACTTGACTTTCAAAAACATTATCAAAGTGTGGGCACTTTACAGCAGCCATCATAATAATAATAAACATTACTTGTGAGAATTATATTTAAATAAAAGCTAATACTCTGGCAATACACCAAGTAGAATTAGGTACACAAGGAGTCTGGCTTGGACTCTTTCCAAGAGGGCTTGGTAATTCCTGAAGCACCAACAGCGCTCAACTGTATAATGCATGTGGCTGGCCCTCTAGCCAACGTGACTTCAAGGCCACACTGTACAATTATAAATTAATACCAATAATTACAAGAACACAGTAGAGAGGATCCGGGCTGGGTGATCATGTATTAACTAGTGAAACAAACCTGGTTGCTATGGATTTTACTCACACTTCCAATGAAATAGCACTACAATTAAACCAAGAAGCTCAAATTAACAAGTCATCAGAAAAGATAACATTCCATCAGATTTAATTAAAAACAAACAAACAAACTGGTTTATTTGGTAAGCATCTAGCACTAACAGCCTTAATGGTTCACAGCAAAATTTGGAAAAGTTTCCCTGGTTCTAATCCTACTCTGGCTCCTCATCAACTGTGTGAATTTTAAGGAGAATCACCAAAAGCACTTTATGCCTCAGTTTCCTCATCTGTTAAATGGACATAAGGACAACCATGGTTGGTTAAATTAAGGCGAAATATATATGTAGAAGGGTAAGCGGTACAGAGTAAGCACTTTATGATGATCACCTATGTGCCTCAATACACTTGGGTTCTAATAAATTATTCATAGAATTTTTGCTCAATATATACTTTTAATTATTCGGTTGTAAAAAGAAACAGAAGTTAAAATACATTTCAGCTTTTAATGTATTTTAAGATGGATTCGGGTGATGAATTTGAAAAGGTAAAACAGAGACATGAGGCCAAGTTAAAGAAGATTATCAACACAGAGATTACTGTGAAACCACGAACCACAACAGCATAAAGTAAAATTTAACCAGAATCATGACATGGTTGTTTTACGTACCCAAGAATAACGAGTAATAGAAAACAATGTTTGAAAAGTACTGAAACGAAGAGCTGACTCAGGTTACAATTGAAGTTGATCCCCTTTTCAAATGTCTGATTCCGACAAAATCTATACTCTCATACACTGTGAGTATGGTAAGAAAATGATAAGGCATTTCTGGAGAGCAACTTCGTAAAGGATGCCAACAACTTTTAAAAGTTTAAGTCAGCAATTTTACTTCTAGAAAGTAATACTAAGAAATTAATCAAAGAACAAAGATTTATGTAGAAGGATTTCAATAGTTTGTTTTAATTAGTTTGTTGCTTCTTTTACTAGTTTAAATTCCATCTGCATCCATTTTAAAAAAAGAAAGACAATTCTTCTACATCAGCCTGCTGAGCAATGCAATAGACTGACTAGCACTGCTGTGGTTTTCAGACCTGAGGACACTCCATGACAGATAGTCCGTGAAGGCACTGAGGCAGCTGGCTTGGGTCCTACACATATGGGAAATGACACATTCTCTTCGTTACTTGATTTCACAAGCCTCAGTGCCCTTGCACATGCTGTTCCCGCTTTTGGAATATTCTCTCCTCTCTGCCTGCCTAGAAAGCTCCTATTCACCTTTCTGCTCAGTCTCCAGTGACACCCACCACCTGCCCTGCAAGGGATACACTTCACTGTAATACCCATAGAGATGAGCAAACGTTTGCCTGATTGTCAGGTTTCCCGAACAAGAGAATTTAGTCTTGCTCATCTTAATAATCTTCAAAACCTAGCTCGTGCCTACAGAAAATGGCTGAGGTCCAACAAATACTGTTGAGAGAGTAAGTTGCTCCTTGGGGCCATTTCAGGGCCTTCATAAGCCTGAAGTGCTCATCCTTCAGAGGCCCCACTCTACAACCTACCAAGCATTCCAAAGCACCCTTTCTTCCTGGAGAGCAAAATGTTTCAACGAATTACCTCTGTGTTTAAAAGTATGTGGCTAAGAATACCTCATGCAATTTGTAAAAAAATGATTTCTCAGCATTCACTGATCAAAATTAGGAATTCTTGAAAAGTAAACTTCAAATTTTAAACTAATGAAATAAAATTAGAGTATTCATAAATTTAACCCTCAATAACCTTCACATTATATTATGTCTTCCAGACATTTAACCTCTTATTAATTTCAATTTTAAAGTTTCCTTTATTTGGAGTGAATAATTTCTTTCTGTCTCTAAAGCTGTTCTGTCTTTCTGAAAGTATTTACCTTTTATACCCTGCTAACTTAAATTCTTTTTATTACTAATATGATTCAACCAAAACTGAAAAACAATAATCTTCCTTTCTTTTTATAAAGTGAAACTAAACAATCACTGTTAATTTTGTATGTATTTTTCATAGTATTTTCCCGAAAAGTCTCATGTACCATACTGAAGACGAATGCTAAATATGAGCATATTTTTTAAATATTACATGATTTTGAAAAATCACACTTTCAAAAACTTAGCAACATAAGACTCACAATGTTTAAACTGTAGAGATTCCACTGTACAAAATATGTTTTAAGCATACAGAAATCAGACCAGAGCAAATAGAACAGACTAGTAATTTTAAAAAACAAAAAAACACTGTATTCCCCCCAGCAGCAATCTTTATAATTTTCTGAAATTTCCACATTTTACACAACTAAAATAACCTACTCCAAATACACAGTAAAAAGGAAATCTTAAAAATTATTTAAATGGTATCACAGGGAAAATAGGTGTGTTGCCATCATAGTAGTAGTACCTAATCACAAAAAAGTGGTCAGTGATGAAAAGAGGCCACATTAAACACTGCTTATGTGGAGCTAAGAAAAAACCTGAATAAAGTATACGAGAACAGCAGACAAAGACAATTTTGAAGCCAGTAATACATTGATAAATTGAACTCAAGGATAATACGAATATTGTGACTTTAATACCCTGGACAAAAATATTCTGAAATTGCCCAAAACAGTAAAAGGCATTTGAATAAAATATTAGTATTTTTCACTATGTCAGAACTGTCTCATACCATGAGGGTAGCTAAAAGAGAATGTTTCCGAAATCAACAACACTGGCTATCTAGAAGGACCTACTGCCAGAAACAACAACAAAGAGCATGAGGATCAAAGAGAAGAAGTTCCCCTCTATGCTCATCCTGCCTCTAAGAGAGGTACTGTCTAACTCGGTAGCCTCTAGTCACACATGGCTTTTTAACTAAAACTAATCAGGCTAGCTACATAACAAGGACTCATGAGTCACAAGCAACTAGTGACTACCATACAGGGCAACACAGATATAAAACATTTCCATCACTGCTGAAAGGTCTACTAGACAGCACTGATGTATAGATTTTTCACACATTTAGTCTCAAGACCCTGCCGCCAAGTGTACAGGAGCAGCAGTCCCTGGTTTCACTCCTGTCCTCTGCTAGGAGCTTAGACCCAGCAAACAGGGAAAGTCAGACAGACGGTAACTTCTTTTCAGAATGCAGGGTGAAAGGGAGAGGAGGGGCACACAGAGCAGCAAGCTGACAGATCCCCTTAATTCAGCAGCAGATGGCTCACAGGGCGATCAGTCCAGCTTTTACAAGACGAGAGAAGGGAAAGCGGTGCTTGAAACCATTAAAAAGCCGCAAGCTTATTCAGAACACTCAGAACTGTAGGAAAACTTTCTCTTTGCAAAGCAATTACTCCAAAGGGTGATTTTTATCATAAACGGCTTTAGGTGATCCTGATGCAGCCTGAAGGTAAAAGGTCAGCAATCCCCAACTGAGCCTCATGAACAAAGTGCTACATGAAATTCTTCTGACTTAGACTCACATTCTGCCACCCTCAAGGCTACCAGCACAAAGGCGGAAACCCACACACAGATCAGTCTGGGCTTACATCCTTGGTTCCTACACACACAGGAGACCTCCAGAAAGAGGTGGGAGGAGGATGCACACACCACAGGACAAAAACAGTGACCAGATAGGATACACTTCCTCTAGATTACCTCCTACCCACTTCCCTACAAATTCTGTAAAAGCATCCAAATGCTTCCTAACCCAACAGCACAGGGGATCCAGCAAGTTGGAAGCAGAAGAGGAGCATGCCATAAACATCAGACAGCAACACATCACGAATCACCAAACACAACCAAATGGGACAAAGGGATGTCTAGTGTTTTATTTTACATAAGGAGGAAATCAGTGAAGGGATGATTGCTCGTAGTGATACCCAGTTACTGGGAGAACAAGAATTATAACCCAATGTCAGTGCTCATTACAACATATCAATTTTTTTTGATGCACACAATATTGCTTAAATGGCTAGAATCCAAGATTTTTGGTTTAATATGATTTGACAGATTGCAATGTGAATGGTTACATAACATAGCCTCCATCACTTCTAAAAAGCTGCTGAAAATATATAAGCCTTAGAAATTTTATTTCCTCGACCCTAACTAAAGTTTCATCACCATCCTGATGCACTCCATAGTCACTCTCTCCCTCTGCCTGCCTCAACCCAACTGGCACAGATCCATCTTCTTTGGCATACCACAGGCCAGCCCAGAAACTCTCCCCTTGGGCTCCTCAGAGACTAACAAATCAAGTGGTCTGTGCACTGGGAAGAGCATGCCACCTATACAAACAAACTCATCCTATCCCTATAGAATAGGTTTCCCAACACCACTGAGGAACGAGGTGGTGGGGAAAACTAAAGAGGGATCACTTCCTTTCTAGCTCAGTCACAGCTCCTGCTCTCCAAGTCCTAGGGTGAGGTCTAATTACAGGGTGCTGGCATCCAAACCCAGAGGAATGAGGCAAACTGATTTTAATACAGTCCCTTAAGTGTGGTGCTTTGTGACACAGCTACAGCTTTTATGGAAAGCAGATAGATAATGTATACCTAGAACCTCAATAATAATTACCCTTTGAATGCTTACTTTCTGCCAGGTTCTAAGGACTTTAAATAAATCATCTCATTAATCCTAAAACTATCACTTCTGAGAAAGAAATTATTACTCCATTTACAGAGCTGAGAAACAACAAACAGGAGCCAATAAGAATGGCTGAATTGGGTTTGTTAGTTCTTTTCACCCCTTGTGGGGCTGTGGGGCCGGCCATCCTCTCAGGGATGACAGTGTGATCCTCCCTGCCAATTTCCACGAGTAGAGTTGGAGGGCCGTGGCCTCCGGGCCAAGCACAGGCAGGAGGATGAATGCTCAGCAGTTCTCTCCAGTGAGCCTCCACATCAACTGGGTTCACAGCTCCAGGGCCCACTGCAACTGAGCCTACCTACAGTTTCAGAGTCCACTGGCAAGGTACAGTTTTGGTTCACATAGATGCCCTCTCTGAAGATGTACAATATATACAAATTCTGAGCTCTCTTTGCTCCCCTGCCTCTGCAAAAAGAACAAGTCAATTCCTCAGAGAGCACTCCTGAGCTTGATTATTCTTCACAGAGGGGTCAAGAAACCGAGGACAATGTGTGATGACTTGGCCAGCAGTGGTGGCCAGTATCCTCCCATCCACTACCAAGAGCAGCCACTTGATGGCAATCTTAACCTATTCCCTTGGAATTCTTCCATAAAGGGAGACCCCAGGAGGGTAGAAGCACTAAGAGTGGGTTGCACAATGTGGACACTGCTGGAAAAGGCATCTTTGCTTGACCTGAGTGTGCAGCGACAGGGGTGTAAGGGGATGGATAAAGAAACTGCCAACATTCTCCCGTGGGTTATTCCCCATGTTCACAACAGACTTCCCTGGGGCCTAGGTGGAAGCGGTTATACAGGGTCTGCAGTTAGACAGCTCAGAAAGATGGAAATCTCTCTGGCCCCATGGCACGTTCACATCAGGCTTTCCATCAACAGATTGAAGTGCGAGGCAGACATATGGTAACAAACAGGATAATAAATCAATGGCAAGCTCCTGCTTCTTATCTCAGCACCCTGTTCCTTGAAACCATAGGAAAAAAGCCAAAAATGAAAAAAGACAACTTTCCTTAGTAGAAGGTGCACTTGTTGAATAAAGCAGCCCTGCTCTTTCCCTCTTATTTAAATTGTAAAAGAGGAAAAAAAAGGAAAAAACACTGCATCTTCTGGAGAAAAGACTTCCTACCAAAAAAAAAAAAAAAAAAACACCAGGAATACACTGTAAAGTGCATTCACTACATGCTTCTATTTTTCAGAGGCAGGAAGATTAACACCAAACTGCAGGGCGAAGGGAGAAGGAAACAGTCTAGTATCTCAGTATGCATAAAGACATGTTCCCCGGCCCCCTTCGCCCTCACAGTTCAACCTGGCCCTGTGTGACAGCTTTGGAACTCTTGGCTTCTCGATTTATAAGAAGAGTTCAGGCAGAGAGTGGAGAGTTTGCCAATATTTTCCTCTGAGGGATTCACAAAGTGCCAGCTGAGAGCCTTCCAGCTCACCCTTTAAAACTCTGTAACACTTTCCAACTGAGTAAACTGGAAAGGCCCTTTTCAAATAACACTAGTAATGTGAAGTTGGGTAAACTGCTAAGTGAGGACAGGGTAAAGCCACTAGGGTACAGGCTGGGCAATTTGCAACATAGATCCCTCTAGACATTACCAGGCCTCCTGCATGCCAAAATGATAAATGCAGAATATTTCTACTGGCATGTCACCTCCCCTCATCATGGCTGAAGAGGACAGTCTAGAAGGTGAGATGCAACTTTCAAAAAGATGGACTTAAAACCATGGATCCCTTCATGAATACCTCAATCATATCAGAAGGAAGGACAGTGTCAGAAATAACAGAGTTAAAGGTTTCCAAAGTGGAGAGACCTTGAGTTGCCTTCATGCATCAGAAGACAACATAACTTGTTTAGAACAATGGAAAATTGGAAGGAAACTGCCACTTCAGACAGCACCAGAAACTGGCCTGGGAGTCTCAGGCCCAGATGGCTTTCCCTGTCATCAAGACCCAGTGCCAAGCATGACCAGGACACCTACCTACCTGCCAAAGGGAAATGTGGACCCAATTAAGGAATAACCCAGAAAACAATGGTGGGGCAGGTCACACAGGAAGAGGGCTTGTATGCAGAAAGAGCTGAATCCTTAGATCCCAAGTGTGAGTGAGTCAACTACACCAGTGACAGGTCAGGGAACAGTGCAGAGAAAGGAGGAACTGTGTCCCAAGACATCGGGCATGAGGAGCCCTAAAGCTCTCCTTGGCACAACACAGGGACAGCCTGATTGACAGTCTGGGCTGACACTGTCGACTCCTCTCCTTGACAGGCAGGTCTAAGGTTATAAAATAGCTCATGTTTCCCTCATTGTCCCCAAACCTCCTCGAATCAGAGACCTGTACTATTTTATGATCTTTTGAAAATATATTATGAGAAAATTAATTTGGGGACTCCACAGAAGCACCCTAAGCCTATAGAGAAAGCCAGAAGGATATATGAGATTTTGGCAGCAGGTGAGATTAAGTAACGAATTGTAAATTAAGGGATTTATGGACCGCAGGATAATTTGCCCAAAACATATCTAGTTGTCACTCTTCTGGCTTTAAAACTATACCACACAGGACTCTAAACAATTAATGTGGTTCAAGTAATAACAGGTTATTTCTAAGAGCTAAGTAAAAGACCCTCTAAATTTGGGGAAAATGGGATCTAAGAAATCCACAAGCAAAGCAGAACTGCACTATTCCATTGCGGTAAATGTGATAGTAATTAAAGCTCCATAAATACACATGGCAGAACCCGCATCATGCAATGGGTCAGACTGAGCAAACACATGAAGTCTTCCTCCAAGTAGGAGGTGGGTGACACTATCATTAACAAGAGTGAACACAGATAAATTTCATGCCTGAGCAAGTCACCTCTGGCTGAGTGCAGCCTTATCTGGTGACCCACAGGGTCCTCTTTTCTATACATGTTGCCAAGTAAAAATGGTTGGAAAGCACTGCCCTTAATTACATTTACAGTATAATATTCAGGCAATAAGATGAATTAGTATATAACAAATAGGATTCCCTCAACCTCAAATACTTCCGCGATTTTTCCCAAATCGACAATAGAAACGTCCTCCCAGGGCAATCTCAACTGCCATTCACCTCCCAAACCCTTAGCGCGTTTGAAAGTCCCAGTGCTCCCTTTCTAAGGGCTCCCCTTGCACATGAGCCATATTTCAATCCCCACTGAAGTAAGGGACTTAGGTTAACCCAGACAGGCTCACAAAAGCAGGCACTCAATAAATCAAAATCCAAGTTTAAGTCCATCCAATTGAGAGGAACAATAACTTCTCTAAAGTCAAACAGCTCTTAGGATTTCCTGACATAGCAGGAAACTGCTCTAGTATCACATAAGCACAAAAGGAAATATGTTACAGAGTAATATGGAAATTAACTTAACCTAAAATTAAAATGAAATAAACTTGTCACCATCTCAAAGCCCTATAGAGTACTAGACTGTTATGGACTGAATGTGCCCCACTAAAATTCCTTTGCTGAATGAAGCCCTAATACCTGATGTGACTATTTTTTAGAGACAGCTTGTGCAGCGGTGATAAAGGTTACACAAGGTTATAAGGGAGGGGCTTAATCAGATAGGGCTAGTGTCCTTATTTACAAGAAAAGGAAGAGACATCAGTGTACACTCTCTCTCCTTCTCTCAGCCACATGGGGACACAGCCAGGAAGCAATCCCTCAGCAAAACTGCACTGGCTCGCACCCTGCATCTTGCACTCCCAGACTCCAGAACTATGAGAAATAAATTTCTGCTGTTTAAACCACCCAGTCTATGCTAGTCTCTTATGGCAACGCAAGCTGACTAAAATACAGACTTTCACCAAAGCCACAAGAAAATAAACAATGATTAGCAGTCTTATCATGCTGCTGCCACCATGTTTCTGCATCCTCCATTAGGAAGACCATGGACTCCTCACAAGAATTAATCTAACTGAAACCACACTATTGGCAGAGAAAGAACATGACCTATGGATGACTCCTTGGCTTGCCTTCGGGGGAAAGCCGGGTTTGGGACCCCAGTTCACAAATTTCTTGAATTACAACATTAAGGTTAAGATTTCTTAACATTCACAAACTAACAACAGTGCCACAAGAGGGGGAAAAAAGTGACACTGAGGAGGATGAGAACTAAAACTGTTCAAAAGCCCATTTGGTCTCAACTTCTACAACAGCTCAGAACCCCAACTGTAATGCCAGTTTAAGACAGAGCATCTGACATTCCACGAACGTCACTGCAAGATGCTGAATCTCATTCACGAGAACGTCCAATTGTGGGGTTCTTATTCAAGCCTGGTTTATGCCTACCTAAGCTAGGGGGCTCCAAGAGCTGCACAAGGGCCTCTGGCTTTGAGGCAACTTTCAAGTCTCAACAGACACTCTCAGGCATCTGGAAAATTCCAAGGAACACCATAAACCCGTGTAATATCATAAAAGTTTCTAAAAACAGAGACAGCCATGTAGACAAACCCCAAACTGAGTACATAGTTTAAAGATTAGTCAAATTAATTGGAAGAGGCAGGAGAAACTTCTCTAGGATGATGGAAAAGTCCTCTATCTACACTGGAGCATTGGTCAAACTGGTCTATGTGCACTTGTAAACTCTTCGAATCGTACACTCCAGATAATGTAATTTCACGTAGTGTAAAGTTTTCCTCAATTTTAAAAAAAAGCAAGATCTGGAGTCAGAAGCCTGGGTTCAAAGCCTGACTTGACTACTTCTTAAGGTATATAGCCTTGTGCAAGCTGCTTAAGATCGGAGACCCACTAAACAAACCGACAAAATGAGGACGGTAATAGTATGATTATCATAATGGTATAAGAATTGAAAGTGGTAACATTTTTTTCTTAAAAGCTCAATTTTAACTGAAACTACCAAGCAATGTATCTTGTACCTAAATACACATTCAACAAATGTGGCTAGGAAAGGATACAAGGGTGACCCAATTCCAAGAATCTTTATGGCGAGACTTCTAAATCTATCACCATTATGAATAAACATGCACTTTGGGGACAGGGAAAATAGCACGGGCTGTGAGCTGGGGCTAGAGTGTTAGAGTGTGCATTCCCGAGATGGAATCTGGAGTGAGAGGTAGAGGCAGAACACTCTCAGACCACTGAACAGGGAGGAGACGGCAAGAGCATGGCAGAGGGCTGCTGGGGAGGGGGAGCGGGAACTGGGCCAGTGTGCAGGTGACCTGCCTGCACACTGTTTCACACAGCACAAGCTTCAGAGCACCCAGGAATTGTGCATACAGCAGCAGTCAACAAGGACAAAGCTTTTCTCAAATGGAACTTACAATATACTGTGGGGAGAGAGCTTATCATAAAAACAGTAACACAATGTCGGGCAGTGAGAAATGCTATGCAGACAAATATTACAAGGGAAGGAGCTAAAAGGGTAGTAGACAAAGGCACGATTTTTAATAAGATGCTCAAGAAAGGACTCTCCAGTAAAGGCTCATTTGAACCAGAGCCTGAAATAGAAAAGGATCAAGTCACATAGGTATATCTAAAGGGAGAGAGTTCGAAACAGAAGCAGCAGCAAATGCAAAAATTCTGGGGGAAGGGTATTCTGGGTATTTGGAACAGTACGAAGGCTAGACTTGGGGGGACAGAGGCTAGGGGGAGAGGAAGATGAGACTGGGGACCACATCTAGTGGCCAGGGGAAGGATGTTTAACTTTCATGCCGAGAGAGATGGGGAGACACTGCAGAGGCAGAATATGTGCTAATTGGCATTTATCAAGGAATGGTTTGGCCTGAAGGTGTAAACAGGCAGAAGCTGAGAGAGCATTAAGAGTCCCAGCCCAAACCAGAGGTTACAGATCAGTGGTAGTGGCGCAAATTCAGATTCAGAAGATATTCTGAGTTTAGAATAAGGAGGTTTTGCTAAAGGAGAGAATGCAAAGGCTGGAGAAAAAAGAGACCAAAATAACTCCAAGGCTTTGGCCAAAGCAACTAGAAGAATGGAACTGGCATTTATTAGCAATGGGAAGACAGGCAGGGCAAGAGCAGGAAAGAGTGGAGAGAGAAAGCTGGCTTTGGGACAGCTCAAGTTCATGAGGCCTACCAAGAAATCCAAGTGCACAAGGCAAGCAGGCAAGTGGGGTCAGGAGAGATTCAATCACGTCAAATGCTGATGAATGGCAACTACGGCCTCACTGACTGAAAACTGGATTTGACAACCACGGTCAATATTAGCCTGGGTTTGTAGCCTGACTGTGGGTTCAAAAAGGAAAGAGGTAGAGAGAGAGGATATTAACATGAATATAAACAGTAAGGGGAAACAAACTATTTAGACGTTTTCTTTCAAGGAATTCTGCTAACCAGTAAGAGAAATGAGGAGCAGGAGGAGATCAATGGAGAGAGTTTACTAAGGGAGAAATTACAACATGTTTTCTTTACGGATGGGAAGGATCTAGTAAAGAAGTAAACAATCATGAAGAAAGGAAGGACAATTTCCAGAGTAATGTCCTTGTAGAAAGGAGAGAAAGAGATCTGGTGCACAGAGGGAGAGACTGACTGAAGACAGAAAGATCCTTATAGGTGGAACAGCTTTAAAAACTATCCCAGACCACAGTGGATTCCCATCCTCTGGCTATCTGCACCCCTGAAAGCTAGGCTTCTCTAACAACTGTGACAAGCAGGAAAACACTGCAGGGCAGTCTCAAGTTCAGAGATCACACACATACCCCACGTCTACCCTAGCCACAGACACACTCTCCTGGATGACACTACCTGTGTTGTATGCCCTTCTTGCTGAAGAGCTCCAAGATTTCATGACATCAGTGATGTAATCAGGGAAACAACCTAGAGCTTACAGAATTGACAGAGGCAGGCTGAGAGAACTGGAGGGGAAGCAGGCCTCAAGCACAAAGTGACGGGAAAGAGGAGCATGAAACACATTAACCTCCACGGGCACCTCCATTTTTAACTCTCCATGAAATCCTTGCAGGCAGCCATGCCTACTGGGAAGCGTGGCGCCTCACTGTCACTTAAATTGGATTTCTGGTTCCAATCAGTCTTCAGCATGATCCATTCCTTCCAGTTAAGCTCATCATCCAGGCTCAAAACTCCTCATCTGTAAAATGTGAGTCTGACCTATATACCTCTAAAGGTCCCTTCCTGCTCTAGCAATCCATAATTCTGTGGCCAAGAGGGCTGCAGTTATGCTCACCACTTCCTTGGTGCCAGAGCAGCATAAGGAGGCTGGCCACAGAAACCTGCCATTGCAGCTGGACTCTGAGAACAACACTCCTGTCAAATATCTATTTCCTGGTCCTCACCCCTGCCCCCAACACCACCCTGATCCGATCCCCAGCCCTTGCTCACCAAGTCCCACAGCACTCAAGGCTCATCAGGATGCAACTTCTTTAGCTAGGCTTTTCCTGGTAGCTAGGCACTGGGCCTTTTGCATCATCTACCTCCCTGCTAGCTTCTCACACAAGACCAAACACAAAGTCACACATCTCTCATTTTTACAGCTTTGCTCCTTCAGGACTATTCTATGCTTCACTGATTGTGGGTCACACTCACATTTCTCATGTTAAAACATGCATATCTAAAGTTAGAAAGCATCTTACAAATTATGATGGCTTACACTTGTAATTGGAAATATTTTTTCCCTTTCTTATTAATACATAAAATAATGGTGCATCTCTCAAGGGCATCTTAGATGGGGTGAAATAAGGCATTCTGACTGCTCCGACATAAGCCACTTGAGTTCAGTTTTATTCTCACAATACCTCCTACATACTAAAGACTCTATCGAGTATTGATCAGATGGAAGCTCTATGCAGAAATGGCCCAGCTGCATTACTTAGGTCATAAAGAGACTGACCACAAGAAAGCTAGAGAGAAAGAAATCAAGCCTTCTCAACTCTACCTTCTTCCAAGATACACCTAGCTTTGTTTTCAACAAAGAATGGACTTAAGCGGTTTTCAACAAAGTGTGTTTATTCCCATTTCACCCAGCTTTCTTTCACGTGGAGTGTTGTCTGATACATCAGGGGAGACAGGGAAGAAAAGTCTCAGTGATTGCAGTGTTCGAGTAAACTTAACAAACTACCCAGCCTGCAGCAGTTGCCAGGAGAGCAGCCTGAGATGGTGCTCCCTGCAGCTTACAGAGGCCACTGCACTTACACCCCAGCAGCTAAACTGGAGGAAAGCGTAAGGGAAAGCCACTTTCTCCGGAAGAAAGAAATGGTCATTTTTGTTGAAGTAGGGGCCATCTTTAGAAGAGCCAGACCTGAAAGCTTCAGGCTGAGGCAAGGCAACCATTCAACCACAACCTCCATTTCAAATATAGACCTCCATAAATAAACTTCCAGGCACCACACAAGGCGCCTTGACTTTTTTGATTTTGACTCAAGTCATTGTTTTATGCTGTGAACAATGAATTTGCAGCAGTTGGACCCATATTTCACTCCACAAACATCAGGAATCTGCAAAAAGGATTTTGAAGGGAGTCCAAAATTCTACTCCTTCGAAACAAGGACGGGGACAGGGGTCGTGCATCTGCACTTCCAACTTTGGTCCCTGGCTACCAGCTGCTGCCAGAAAGGCTACTGCCCTCTCTCACCACCACAATGAGATGACTGGTCGCCCTCCTGTGATTTCCAACCTGCTGGTTCGACAACAGCACCTCTATCGCTAGGTAAGGAAATGGAAGGAAATGATGAGTGCATTTGCATGCCTGTGACTGAAGTAAAGAGGGGAACCAATCCGAAGGAGTACAATATTTTTATTTCCTCTGACTACCCATTCAATTATGAGCTCTAATGAAGCCTAGAAACCTGAACACATTAATAAACACTTTCGACTCTCCCCTCTTCTGAGATCTCTTTCCCAATGAAAGATTTCACGTATCTCCTTCAAAGGAAATTGCTACTAGAAAAAAAGTCCTCCTACAAATTCTTATTTTTAGAATCCTATCTACATGGAGGGTTCTGCAATTACTTCTATTTATCTAAGTGGTGGTTAAAAGCACGGAGCTCTGATGCAGAAAGCCAGGGATTACATCCTGGCTCTGCCAGGTACTACTTATGAAGGCAAACTGCTAATCGACTCTGGCGTATCACTTCCTCATCTATAAAATGGCTGGTTCTGAAGATTAAATGCTAGAACAATAACTGGCAAATACTAAGCACTCAATATGGGTTAGCTATCACAACTACTGTAAGATTCTAAGAAAAAGGATGCAGGTTCCCTTAAATCTAGTCAACACTCTGTAGCTGGCCAGAGGGCTTGCTGGATCTCAGATGACGTTTATAGGAAGCAAATGAAATTCAAATACAGCTAATAGCTCCCCTCTCTTACTATGTAATTATGTGTACTCATTATTTGTGTAGCATGTTATTATTTAAATGTCCCTAATTTCAGCCCCAGCGGGCCAAGGGCCCTCAAAGAGTGGCCGAGCCTTCAGCCTCTGCCAGCCCTTTCCTAAGCTTTTGTCAATTTATTACAGCCAGAAAAAGTGGCATTATCTACAGCAGGAAGTAGACAGAAGGCTCACAATCAGCAAAAATCTTAGCACCGCCTCCCCACTAAGCCTGGCTATAACCAACAAGCTGCAGTGATGGCTTCAATTCCTACACAGGCAAATCCACAAGGCTGGACAAGACTCACATTCTCCACCTCTAGTAGGACAAAAGAAATTCATTCCTTGTCACTTTAGAACCGCGAAAGCAAGATTGATGGCAAACATGGATTTTATGACATAAAATATGAGGTCTCTCTACTATCTTCTGTCTGTTTGGGTTATTACTACTATCCCAGACCTGCAGAAACAGGGCAGCTGAGCTCAGCAGCTCAGATACAAGCTGCCACTGTTTTGACAGTTTTAACAGACACTCGACCCCCTCTCCCACAAAAGCTAAGGGCAAGAGGCTGCTTGCTCATCATCCTAGCACGCCAACGATTTAGCAGAAGTCATGTCAATAAGTTTTCAAATTAGATAAAAAAATTATATCGACCCCATTCTAATGTTAATGCATAACATTATTTTCAAACTGAATTTTCCCAGGAAACTCTAGCAGGGCCAAAAACCCAGAAACATCTTTGTCAAAAAGCTATAGGGAAGAAAACAAAACATGTTAAATTCAATACCACTGTTTCAAAGACATAGTATAATTTTCATCCAGGCTGTGCTCTAAAGTAAGTACTGGATTCAAAGTTACAGACTTGAGGGGTAATTCTGATTCTGCTACTGTATAATAAACAGATGTGTGACCTTAGGAAAGTCACTAACACATATAACACTACAAAGCCCCACAAGGATGCTTTATTCAGCTAACAAATGAAAACTCTAGAGGTCTCAAAGGTATGTCACTACCCAAGGTCCCCAAACTACAAAGCATGAAAGGTACGGCACGAGACAGAAGTCCCCCTGCACCACCATCTCATCACTACAGGCACATGCTCTCACCCTTGCCCCATACAGTTTCAGAGCCCACCTCCCAGTGAGGGCTCCGTACTGGACACTATCAAAACCTTACCACTAGACAAATTTGTCACAAGTAAAACTGGATCAGTAGAATTATTTCGACTTTTGAAAGTGAACCTCAAAGAGTTGAGGAACTAACAACTAATCAAATTAAAAGAAAAATATGTACCTTGCATGACTATTGAAACAGCTCTCCCCTACTCCCTTTGCTCATCTATCTTCACTTGCCACCCAAGGAAGAACCCCAAGATAGTGTGCTGTGACATACAGCTTAAGCCAAGATCATTCTATTGGAGAGTATATGAATGATGATCTACTATAAAGCCTTCAAACTCAAGTGATGCACACATACACCCGCATACGCACGCACATCAAAGATGACACTGCTTGCCATTACCCCAACTCCCAACCTCATCAGCCAAAAGAGTCTTGGATGCTCCCCGCTATTTCAGCTTTCTCTAGGTCACAACCCCCAGGAGAGCACTGCTGAGATTCTGGGACCTACAGCAAAGGGGTTATTCCCATGGTAACGACTGGTTTCTTGGGCTTTCCGGTAGCCCCCAAACAAGAAAGCACACTTTGTTTAATGTGTTCTCAGCCTTTAAAAAAATTTTTTCTTAAGACACACTTAAGTTTTGAAACAAGAAGATGTGTTTACTTAGAAATACTATTGAAATCCAAAATATGGAATAACAAAAAGGTGGCCTTGGCATGTTGCCTGCGCAAACAGCAAACAGGAATCAGAAAAACGCATACTCACAGCAATTTCACAACCAAAAAAAGCCTTGGAGTCTCAGGACTTCAAAAAAGAGAGAGAGACAAGTCAGTCTTCATCAGGGTGAAAGCCAAACTACCACAATAAAAACTACCTTTTCTTTATGAAGGTGGTACAGGAATTATCTGAAGTCTTCAACGATCCCGATACAAATGTCTTTGCCAAATTTTGTCAGAATTCCTTTCTTAGTTATCATCAAAACCCTTGACTACGTCAATAAAAACAAGAGCTGGCAGTGCTACTTGCTTCTTGAATGACTTCTTTTACCCAAATTCAATCTTTATTCAATCCTGGATGCCTGGCTAACTTCTTGTCCTAAAAGCTGATTACTCCCAGTTGAGTTGTTTTTTAATTGTTAAGAGATTCCAAAAGCAGTAAGGCGTTACCACTCCTGAATAGCAGAATGAGAGCATCCCTTATCACACAGTAAACTCTGAACCCCACAGCAGCCATGGTCCACTTTAACTCCAGGTTTCAATGATATTCTCCCCAGTCACCAGCCTCCCAAAAAAACTCATCATCAAGCAAAACACTGTATTCAACGTGAAGCAATGACAGAAAGAACTACCACATCAAATGCTCTCTGATAAACACAGGGCTTAGAGTTTACTGTATCACAGGCAGCCAAGGAACGAATGGGGTCTCTACCTGTTAGAAACTCATGAGCATATAGGGGACCAAATTATATACTTGTGGCAACAGATTTCACTACTTATTTTGCTTCTGAGATTGTGAAAGAAATTCAGAAAGACTCTACATGTTGGTTCAGATATCAGGGGGTTCCGGTTTCCAGTCACACCATACTACAAGGAGAGGGTGACAGAACTTAGGTGGTGGTATGGCAAATCCAGGTGGAGTTCAGGGAGGTCAGCTCAGAAAACCCTGCCATGGCCCCACAGAAACAGAGCAGCAACAGGTCCTGTCTGTCTGTAAACACTAGTTCCAACAAGAGGCTACCAGACAACTCACCTGCAACTGAGCAGACTGGAAAGAAAGTGGAAGCACTGAGTGGGCCTGTGACTCTGCACTCTGGCAAGCTACCAAGTGCCCATGTGTGATGACTTTAACCCCATGACCAGAGCAAGACTCTAAAAGTGACAGAAACTCCTCTTCCTCGACTCATTGCTCTAAGCAAGTACAAACCAGAACATGGTCAATTCATTCACATTTATCTATAATTCTAAGAGATTAATAAGTACAAGCGATACTTGGAATGCCACCACAGCCACATCCCCTGAAATGCAATAACTATAACCAAATGCTTGTCCTGAAATGGTTTTCATTGGATGATTTCATCTGAATCATACTAACCCTGTTAAAAAGAGACATGAGAATAAACTCAGAGAGGAGCAAGTTTCCTTCCCGGCTTCAAAGATTCATTTAATAACCAGACCCAGGAAGACCACTTATGGATGTAGAGGAATTCTATGCCACTGTACACCTGCTGCCATGTAGCAACCTGCCCAGGGTGATCAACAAGGAAGGAAACAGGTACTTAGGAAGCTGCTGAGCCACAGAGTAGGAAGGACAGTAGGTAGACAGTAGATTTAGACTACTTTCTATACAAACAGGGGATAAGAACCAAAGTCTCCAAATTTCAGCAAGACCAAAGGCTTCTGCCGTCATACTTGGGTAGAAAGATATCCACAGAAAACTCTCTAAGACAGGCTCCATATTTCAACCCAGGACCTAGCAGAAATCACATCGCAGCCCCGATCGTGTCTGTAAAAAACGGACTAAGGAACCTTGCCAATTATATTGTGCAGCATATAAAGGACCACACACAAAAAATCAATCTATAAACCCAATCAGATGTCCAGAATAATTGCCATTAGAGGCTTAGCCTGAGAAGCACAAGCCGCCAAAAACACATCCAACTCAGAAATGAAGCCATGCCTGAGACATCATCCAAATCCAACCAAATAGTCAACTCACCATTCACTGTTTTCAGACTCCCAGCAATGCCTTCGCCATGCTGCCTCTTCTGGGCATTCTTGAACTCCTTCAGAGACAAATAAAGAACTTTACGTACCACCCTTTCTTCTGACCATGGAATCCCATCACTGTCATCCTGAAGAAACAAGAAAGAAAGGGGAGAAAGGGGGTTACTTAAAAGAAAGCACCAAAACATCAAGGGCCAGAACAAATTTTTTTTTAAAATTCCAAAGAAGTATTGTGTGACTGAGAGCCAGTACTGGAGATCAAAATCCCATCATGTGGTAAAGGGACAGTACTGGCCCTTCCAACATCTGGAGAGACCTCAGGCAAAAAACTACCCCACAGGCTGTAGAAGGGACTGGAAGACACGACCATCTCAGTTCCTTTATTACATACTCACACCCAAATACTTTCATTAACCCGTAATCATGAGGTTTTATATTCCTTGCGAAGCTTAGAAAAAGGAGTTTTTACACCTACAACCAGAGGTGTAAAGAACCATTATACTGAAGTCTCATGAAGTGAAGAGTGATGCCAGAATGTATACTGCCTTACAAAATAGATGCTGCGCTCCTTGGAAACTGTTATCGTTGTCATTGGGGGTTGGTGCTGCCTTCAAGGAATTTACAATTCAGTCAGAAAATGAAATTGGATCTGCAGTGGCCTCTTAAGGAAATGAGTCAGAATGAGAGAGAAGAGAGAGACCACTGTAGAAAAGGGTAACAGATCTTGATGAAGTGGGGGAAGGGCACGATTTTTTTTAAACAAGAAGAAATACACACAGGTTAATAATAGGTCTTGAAGGTCTAATTTAAAAGTGTGGCTCCCTTGATGGAAGGACATTCCATGTACATGGATTGGAAGAATAAACATAGGTAAAATGTCCGTTCTACCTAAAGCAATCCACAGATTCAACGCTATCCCAATCAGAATCCAATGACATTCTTTACAGAATTAGAACAAAGAATCCTAAAATTCATATGGGGCAACAAAAGACCCTGAATTGCTAAAGCAATCCTGAGAAAAAAGAACAAAACGGGAGGCATCACAATCCCTGACTTCAAAACATACTACAAAGCTACAGTAATCAAAACAGCATGGTACTAGTACAAAAACAGGTGCACAGATCAATGGAACAGAATTGAACGCCCAGAAACAAAACCACACATCTGTGGACAGCTTATCTTCGACAAAGGAGCTGAGGACATACAATGGAGAAAAGAAAGTCTTTTCAACAAATGGTGCTGGGAAAACTGGAAAGCCACATGTAAAAGAATGAAAATTGACCATTCTTTTTCACCATTCACCAAAATGAACTCAAAATGGATCAAAGACCTCAAGGTGAGACCTGAAATCAGAAGGCTTCTGGAAGAAAACGTAGGCAGTACACTCTTTGACATCAGTATTAAAAGGATCTTTTCAGACACCATGTCTTCTCAGAGAAGGGAAACAATAGAAAGAATAAACAAATGGGACTTCATCAGACTAAAGAGCTTCTTCAAGGCAAATGAAAACAGGATTGAAACAAAAAAACAACCCACTAACTGGGAAAAAATATTTGCAAGTCATATATCTGACAAAGGCTTAATATCCATAATACCTAAAGAACTCTCACGACTCAACAACAAAAAATCAAACAACCCGATCAAAAAATAGGCTGGAGACATGAACAGACATTTCTCCAAAGAAGATACACGGATGGCCAATAGGCACGTGAAAAGCTGCTCATCATCACTGATCATCAGGGAAATGCAAATCAAAACTACACTAAGATATCACCTTACACCCGTTAGAATGACAAAAATATCTAAAACTAATAGCAACAAATGTTGGAGAGGTTGTGGAGAAAAAGGAACCCTCATACACTGCTAGTGGGAATGCAAACTGGTGCAGCCACTATGGAAAACAGTATGGAGATTCCTCAAAAAACTAAAAATAGAACTACCATACGATCCAGCCATCCCACTACTGGGTATTTATCCAAAGAGCCTGAAGTCAGCAATCCCAAAAGTCCTGTGCACCCCAATGTTTATTGCAGCACTGTTTACAATAGCCAAGACGTGGAAGCAACCTAAGTGCCCATCAACAGACGAATGGATAAAGAAGATGTGGTACATATATACAATGGAATATTACTCAGCTGCAAAACAGAACAAAATCATTCCATTTGCAATAACATGGATGGACCTTGAGAGAATTATGTTAAGTGAAATAAGCCAGTGAGAGAAAGATAATCTGTGTATGACTCCACTCATATGAGGAATTTAAAACTATGGACCAAGAACAGTTTAGTGCATACCAGGGGAAAGGTAGGGTGGGGGGTGGGCACAAAGGGTGAAGTGGTGCACCTACAACATGACTGACAAACATTAATGTACAATTGAAATTTCACAAGATTGTAACCTATCAATAACTCAATAAAAAAATATTAAAAAACAATGACAAAAATATCTAAAACTAATAGTAACAAATGTTGGAGAGGTTGTGAAGAAAAAGGAACCCTCATACACTGCTGGTGGGAATGCAAACTGGTGCAGCCACTATGGAAAACAGTATGGAGATTCCTCAAAAGATTAGAAATAGAACTACCATACAATCCAGCCATTCCACTACTGGGTATCTATCCAAAGAGCTTGAAGTCAGAAATTCCAAAAGTCCTATGCACCCCAATGTTCATTGCAGCATTATTTACAACAGCCAAGACATGGAAGCAACCTAAGTGCCCAGCAACAGGTGAATGGATAAAGACGTGGTATATATATACAATGGAATACTACTCAGCTATAAAACAACAAAATCATTCCATTTGCAATAACATGGATGGACCTTGAGGGAATTATGTTAAGTGAAATAAGCCAGTTAGAGAAGGATAATCTCTGTACGACTCCACTCATATGAGGAATTAAAAAAAGTGGACAAAGAGGACAGATTAGTGGCTACCAGGGGAAAGGTGGGGTGGGGGGTGGGCACAAAGGGTGAAGTGGTGCACCTACAACACGAACCACAAACATTAATGTACAACTGAAATTTCACAAGATTGTAACCTATCATGAACTCAATTAAAAAAAAAAGTGCGGGTCCCTTATGTCTGTTGTATTAGATCCAACGCAAGTTCCTGAGAGAGGAAAGAACAAAAGGAAGGCCGGGCTGGGAGGGTGGGGGGTGGGAGAAACCAAAGAACTAGCAGCCAGCACAGAAATCATTCCAGCAACACCAGTAGTAGATGTAAAGCAAGATTACAACTGAAGAAGCACTGGGGGGCTGGGTGGGTTGGGGGGACACCAGCAGGGAACCGAGAGAACATGAGCCAAGTCTGTGAAGATGGAGATGGTTGATGCTGATGACTAAACTGAGGTAACTGTGTCAGGTTTTTAAGGTTTAAAGTGTTGATTCACATGGCTAAGGAAGGTTCTCTTCTGTGAATCTGTCTACTGTTTGCTAATCAAAGACGTCTTCACATTCACACACCTACTTCAAGACTTAAAGCATTTTATAAGAGAGTTCAATTTAGAGATGGAAGTATTTGAGCTTCTCAGATATTCTGGGCCTTACAAGAATAAGGAAATCATTAATACTTTAGGGAAAAGCAGATTTTGGATATTCAGGTTTCTTTTGTTCAAACCGGAGGCTGAATACCTCAGAGTCGGACTGCTGCTGTTGTACTGGATGTCCAACAGAATAGGTTTTCACTCCCTGCCACTAATGGGTTACACAAAACCTCCATGAGACTCGATGAGGGGACTAGATGATCTGAGGTCTTTTCCAGCTTAAATTCCTAAACTCTGCATAAACACAAACGACATCTTAGAAATCCAACCACATAGAGACTCTAAGCCCTAAATAACTTAAGCTGCACTCTTGTTAAGCTTCCAGGATTTCCTAGAATGAGAGTAATTCTCTATCTTCTATAATAAGGGGAAGAGAAGCCCTGGGAAAGGAGAGAGCTAGGATTTCCACCTTCCTCTCTGCATCCTTTGCTCCTGTAGACCTGCCAAGTGAGATTTCCGTTACCTCTGGAGGAAGATGACACATCCTGTCTTCCTGGTTGCTCTCCTGAGAGAGCCAAGACATCTACAGACCAGGGTGGTGGTCAAGGTTCAAACAAGGCTCAAAGAAGCCAGCAAACTCTGCCTCAACCTGACAGGAGGAACACAGACAATTTCTTAACGAGTCAATAGAGACCTTCCAACTACACAGTTAAAAATCGGAAAAATGGGGCCGCCCAGTGGCACAGCGGTTAAGTGCACATGTTCCGCTTCAGCGGCCCAGAGTTCCCCGGTTCGGATCCCGGGTGCAGACACGACACCGCTTGGCAAGCCATACTGTGGTAAGCGTCCCACATATAAAGTAGAGGCAGATGGACTTGGTTGTTAGCTCATGCCCAGTCTTCCTCAGCAAAAAGAGGAGGATTAGCAGCCGATGTTAGCTCAGGGCTAATCTTCCTCAAAAAAAAAAAAAAATGGGAAAAATGAAGTACTCTGACCAGACCCATTTGAGGAGCCCAAATAACCAGCCTGAGTAAAAGGCAGACAAGTTAGCTACACAACATATGAAAAGCACAATGTAGTTGAATTTACTCTTATAGCAACTCCCTTGAGTTTGCATGAAAGCTCCCCTAGCTTATTTGTTGCAACTGAATGACAGTCTTAACTTTAGGAAGAGTTAATACTCATTAGGCTGAAATCCACCTTTTCAGCATCCACAGTCTATGCAATATAGGTTGTCTAGCAGAATTCTCTTCATCACGACCAGGTTCCTATTCTCACCACTTGCATTTCCGCAACAAACAGTGATGTGACCATAAACTACCATTTTCTTTTTTTTTTAAAGATTTTATTTTTCCTTTTTCTCCCCAAAACCCCCCGGGACATAGTTGTGGATTTTCACTTGTGGGTCCTTCCAGTTGTGGTACGTGGGCAACTTTTTTTTTTTTTTTAAGACAAGTGTTCTTTTATAATCTAGAGTACTGGTCAAGACTTGACACCTGCCTCAATGTTGATGCAAGACACAAAACTAGTAGGTAATAACATGGCTCTGTTCTGTTTCCAAAATCAAAGAGGTAGGAAATAATTCAGAAATTAAAAATTGACCTGCCTTTCGCAGCTAGAGTCATGATGATTCACCCAACACTAAGCTTACACCCCTCCCTAGCAGAATGCTAGATGCAGAAAGCAAAGGTTGCCGGCATGCAACCAGGAGGCAACACAGGGCTATCCACATCTGGTGTCATGGAAGGCCATAAATAAGGTACTTCAAGTCTAACAATGGCTCTGCTGTGGCCTTATCGCTGTCAGAACAGCTCAAGGACCCAGTGCTCTAGCAGACAGCCCAGATATAACTCTATCATTAGAAGGCAGGCAATTGAAAATGCAAACACCTCCTCTCTCTCTCTAAGAGTTTATATGACCTCTAAGTCCAGGCCTTCCCTTTTATTACCTTTTCAATAGCTGTCTTACTTAATCAGCCTTTAAACAACGTCTGCATGGGGTCCAGAAGCTATTTCCCCTGTTCGCCACTGTTAGCCTAGCACCTAAAACATGCCTGATAGAGTAAGACCTCAATAAGTATTTCTGGAAACAGTAAAAACTCAATCTCACACCTCTCACATACTTTTACCCAAACTTGGCCCACCAGTGCCTACTCTTACCAACACCTAGGATGTTTTAAGTGAAGTGGCTGAAATCTGTGCCACTTTCTTGACTTAAATCACTGCCACCCCCATAAAACACGCCCCACAGTGACTAATCCAAAAGGGCCAGGCTTCGCCTCTCACTCTCAGCAGTAAGCTCGTTGAGGTACTAGAGACATCCCTACACAGTGGCTGCACCACCCCTTCCACAACCACCCAGCTCCCTGGGAAAAAACACAGTGCCTGTCTGAAAGTCCACATGGTCTTATAGGGCTCAAACCCTAATAACCCTGCCACAGTCCCTTACCTTCAACTAAATACTAACCAATTCTTTCACAAAATACCTCTTTCAGGTTCTCATTGTTCCTCTCCCTACCATCCTCATCACATTTACACAAGCAGGATCTCCTAGTATTCTCATTATAGTCTACCCTCCATTATCTATATTCAATTATTCATTCCCAAATTACTATTTTCGAATCAACTGATATCGCACTCATGCCTCAGTGTTGGAAACTCCACATTTACCCGCTTCTGACCTTCCCAGAGCACTCTAGGGCATGTGGTTCTCCCTCATCTCAGATGGCATCATTCAGGATTTGAAGCAGGCACTGAACAGAGAGATCCATTCTCGGCTTCCTCCAGAATGGTCCACAAACCAAGAACTCTGTCCATTCTGGTTTACGGGTCAGCTTAATAAAGGAGGATACAAGAAGAGTTGGAGCCATTGAGACAGGAGTCCAGCAGGTTTACTCTAATACAAAATCATTTTCCCAGAGTGTATGTCAGTTCTTATGAACTGCATTAAAGATCGGAAAACAGCTATTGCCATCTTGAGTTTTGGTAAGACCTAGGTTAAGAGCCCATCAAAACTTGGGGAAAAATGATACAAGCTCCCAGAAAATGCAACATCTTTCTTCATTCCCATCCCCCAATCTCTTCCTTGTGTGTCCCCAACCCCAAAACAAAAGCTTTGCAAACGGTGACATAAATACAAGTATTTGGATCAGCTGACAGGAGGGGAAAAAAACAGAGAAAAGAAAGAGAAACCCATCATATAGATCTAGATTCACTTTGCTATTAACTGCTAAAAATCACTTCTTTGGCAAATGGAAGATTGACTAACAAGGCCTCTAAAAGTAAAGGTGACAGGGTTTTCTCTTCCTTTGCAAAATGTTTGCCATCCTTAAAAATAACCAAATTTCTTAACAAAAATGACAACGGGTCAGGAATGAAGCTTGAACACTTACAGAAAAGGAAGAAAAGCAAAACATCACCTCTAGCTGCCCCAAGTTTTCTAAGATATGGAAGAAAAAGATGCAGAGAAAGTAAGCACAAGAATACACTATACTCCTTGTAGCAGACAGCAGCCTCCAACAATTCTCCAAAGTTCACAGTCCAGGTTAGAGATTAAACAGCCTTATACCACATCTCCTTCCATATCCTCGCAACTCCAAATGTGGTCCAAAGACCACCATGCCTTAACCACTTGGCATCTTCTTACAAATGTTGACTCTTGGGTCCCACCCCAAATCTACTGAATCAGCATCTGCACTTTAAGAAGATCTCCAAGTGACTCCCACACACATCAAAGTTTCAGAAGCTCTGCTATACACACTGGCTCCCCATACCATGGCCATTTCATATCACTTTCTAATTTCCCTCAGAATACAGGCAAAGGTAAAGGCGACCTAAAATCCCAAGATTAATACTTCTAACATCCATCTACTATTGCCATTCCTACTGCAAGAATTAAGAAGTCTGTCTATTAACATACCCTGAGAAATCTCTTTGACTTCTCTTCAATGAGCTAAAATAAGTGATCAAATAGCACAGGTGAAATCAACAAAAAAGAAAGACACTAAGTAATGCTAGTTTCTTAAATCATTCCTTATGTGACATGGTCTCTCAAACCTTCATCCTCCAATTACCCAATGTGGGACAAATTCTCTCTAAAATGAGTCACCCAGAATCAAACACACATTCCAACATATGAATAATACTCCACAACAGGACCAACATATGCAATAAGACCATTTCTATTTCCATGCACAAATCCAGAAGTTAGGATAAATTTTAGCAGCCACATTACACGGTAGGATCTCACTAGGCTTGCAGTTAACTATACCCTCCAGGGTGATTTTATTTGTTTCTTGGGGGCAGGGGGAAGGAGTAAATTTTTTTCATTACAATGAAATAAATCCCAAAGGAAGGCCCCAACCCAAAGAAAATCACAGCTCACAGCTGTAGAATTCTTTCTCTGTGATGCTCTCCTCACAACTAAGGCAAAAAACAAACAAACAAAACCAACACAAGTCACTAACAGAAAGCCACGTGTACATCATAATATGAACCAAGTTGTGCTCCTTAACCAGGTTTATTTTACAAGACAGAAAAGAAGGTATAGGATCTGTTGGGTGCGGGTTGCCATGCCTTCTATCTACCCACACATCCTCATGGTAAAGGGATGGAGTTGTGGGCATAAAGCATGAATAACTTAAACTGTGATTGTTTTCAATGTATTTGAGTACCTACCCCAACCTCCACTGGATGGTGTAAATTAAAATCAACGTTAGTTTAAATAAAGCCTGGAATTAGGCATCCCAACATAAATAATAAATTCGGTGACCATTCAAATTGTCTCTCCATGATCCAGTTTAACACACAAGGTTACTGATAATGACAAACTATAACTACACCAAGAGGTCTTCTAACATACTGTCTTAATACTGATTGGATCACTGATACAGTAAAGTCATCCCTCCACTCAGTCACAGGCTTTGCTCTCCAGTGATAGCCAGCTCTTCAACAAGAAGGGCCTTCAAAGACTCTTCAGAGGGCTAAAATACCTTAGTGCAAAAAAACAGAGACATCCAGGTCAGTCAAGCTTGCAAAACAGGTGCTAGGCAGAGGACAATACTCTTGGAGTCATAAGGGGAGAATATAAAAAGCGATAATGACAATAAAGACAGCAGATGTCTGCTGGCTGCTGACTATGCTATTGGCCTCAGCACTTACATGCAATTAAAGTTCATGATTCTCTCTGCTCAGCCTCCCCTTAACACAAGGGCCACACCACTGCTTTCTCCCTTTAGTTTAAAATGTGTGGGAAAGGAAGTAATCACGAAACTCTTAGTTATTTTTTTAGAGATGAGTTTCAGTGCCTTGCCCAAAGGTCATACAGCTGGAGAGAAAAAGGAGCTGGTGCACACAATCAGGTAGCCAGTCGGACAGGCCACCATATGGCGGTGCCAGACTGGGAATCGAAATTTCAAAACTCAGAAATTTGTTAATAAAGAGAAAAATATCAAAAATGTGTAACTCGCACTGACTCCTAAATAAAAGGAAAATTGAAATTACTAATTTCAAGAGGCAAACATAAATGTTGTATGAAAAAACGAAACACTTCATGAGCAGCAGCTCTAGCCAGAGACTAGGAAAGAGAAGGGGGGAGGGGAGGGATGACTATTCTCTTACTGGCCTCTATGACCACCCTGTGTAACAGAAAGAATATCAATTCTAAGGTCATCTCTCAAAGCATCCTTACGCAATTTGTCCAAGTCTCGGTTTTTATTATGGTTTCAAATTCAGGTCATCTTGATTTACGAGAAGGAAAAAAAGATTGAAAAAGTATGGGTTAGAGGGAAGCACATGTCTGAACAATTCAACAAAAAATTTCTTTCTAACAATTACAACTATTTAAAAATGATATTGGGCCCAACGGAAGGTGGTTAATTTCCTATCACTTGTGAGCAAACTTTATAAGAGACTCGCGCATCACAGGTAAAATGACTAAGTAATGTATCAACCAAGGGCACTGTTAATGATGCAGGGACAAGTGGTGGAAACTGGGACGTAGGTCAACCAATTGCACTAGGTCACTTCCAGCAAATCTGAATCCATAAAAAAAAAAAATGTCTACAACAGCAGAGAGACTATTTTTAACCACATCACCAAATAAAAAGCCAATAACCAAGATATACCAGGATTGAAGTGTAATACACACCTGTGTTTTAAATTGAAATCCAGAACCTCCCACTAATATTTTAAGTGTCAGTCTGCTTATAAGGAGGGATGGGTGGGGGACAGGGACAGGCACAGCTACAGATGGCATTACATTCCGCAGGAAACACTCCTGCTTCCAAAGGCAGGGGCACAGCAAGTCAAATGCTCCTCACAGCCTCTTGTAAGTAATACAAGCAGCTGCTGGCGTGGGGGTTGGGAGGGAAGAGAACATTCAGGTTCACAGTTAGAAAGACCTTCTCCTAACATGAAACTGCTCTTGTTAAAACTTACACAAGTGCTAAGACAAATAATTATGTGTTTGGATTACAGGAGCCACTGGATGAGTTACCCATAGCACCATGTGCATATATTCTATTTCTGTACACCATATCAAGGCTCTGGGCGTGGAGGGATTTGTGACTTTCCACCCCTTTTAAAAAGAAAATGAAGTGCAATGCCCAATTCCACTGCTCAACCTTACCCTAAATTAGATTACCACGAAATGCCACATCGTAGGAGGAGGACAGTGGATTTGACTGACAGGTGCACAGAGCTGACCAATAAGAAAGCAAAATTTGAGACTGGGCCCACACGGGAGGTGAGGAGAAAGAACTGACAGCCCTTTCCTCCTTTCAAGGAAAAATGACCGGAAACCTCTACATGGATGCCTCTTATTTTCAGGAGAACAAGTTCCACATATACCTACTGTTAAATCATCCTACTTAATACAATTTGTTGCTGTCTAAAATGCCAGCTCCTCCAGCAACAGTTTGAGAAGAGAACAATGAAAGCATCAAAAAAATTTGTTGGGGATGTTGATTCTTGGCACGAATTCAGTGTAAACAAGGATTTACAGAGCCAAAAAAAGAGAGAGAATATTGAAGAAAAATGTGAGAGAGGTACCAGGTAGACTTATGCTAAAACTATTGTTTCTTCCCTTTTAACAAACTACTATTTCTCCGTTAGAAATGAACTCACTTTCTCCAATCCCCTCGATACTAATTCTTCTTTCCTTAATTCCATACAACAGTTCAACTGTCAATACTCAAACATCAAAGAGAAAGCAGGGGGAATATTCACACCAAGAAATAAGGTAAGTGGCCAGGAAGCCAGACTTACTGAACTTGTAAATGATGTTCCCTCGCCCTGATTTTAAATTAAAAAGTGCTTTTATAAAGCACTTCAAGCAGCAGATTTCCTCAAACAGACCTGCTTCCCAGGATAAAGTAAACGGTCTGAAAATGCTTATGCAAGGAGAGTTTTACTTCTTCCAAACTCCCATTAAATAATGTGTACTTATCTTTGATTACTGCCTATTAAAAAAAAAAGCTACAGCTGAAATTGGATTAAGAACTTCTGCTGAAAACGATTTATTGCATAACACAACTCTGACAGCCTGAATCTCCGGCCACCAACTGAGCCTTTATAAAAATCTGCTGGGCAGCTGCCAAGTCAGCTCTTTTGCGTCTGAGCCTGACAGACATCGCCGTTGTCAAGGCAGCAGCAGCATGGGCTGTGACATCCGCACGTTCATGGTTAAATGGCGCAGTCAGGGAACAGCAGCCAGGGCCACGCAACACAGCGTTCGATCCTCCTGCAGCTCTTCGTCTGACAGTTTGTTGTTTCAACATAATCAAAAAAGACCCAAGATCTCTAGCAGGATTATCTCTTAAGAATCCAGCAGAAATCTGGATTGATGATCTACCTTCAGTGGAGGGAAAAGGGAGAAAAAATTAAATCAGGTTACAAATAGCTACTTGGCCCACATCTTGGAAGAACCAATCACAATGAAGGATAATTCAGTATCAACAAGGCCAACATGTGACAAAACAACAACTTCATTTGGGAATAAATTATTAACAAGCAGGTTCCCAAAAGAATTCTAACTGATTTGGATCTTTCAATCATCAAAGCCCTTTTGTTAATAAGAACACCCCAAAAAATCCCCCAAATGGCATATCCTTAAATGATTGCTTGTCCAGATAGCCAAATGTCTAAAGGCTGATACATAATAAAATAAGGGTTAACATAAAAAAATAAAAAAAATAAAAAAAAATGGCATATCCTAAGCTGCACTAGCCGACAGAGTAGCCACTAGCCACATGCAGCTATTTACAATTATCTTAATTAAAATTAACTTCCTTCAGTCTTACTGAATACATTTCAAGTACTCAATAGCCATATCTCCCAAAATGGGCAATACAGTTATAGAATGTTTCTGTCATCACAGCAAGTTCTCTCGGACAGCACTGTTCTAGAACATACATTTGCATTTATTGCATAGGGTTTCAACTGACTGTGTTACTTGCATTTCACTACGTCCCTGAGAGTCTCCAAAACATGTAACTTTATGCTCTATTCAGCTTACTAGGAAAATTCTGGAATATGAGAATATCTTGCACAAGAAAATCAGAGTCTCAAGTAGGCAAGAACTATTTGAATTACACGTGTACACCCATGCAACTCTCAGGAAAGTGGTTCCAGTCCTCTCTGCTACATCTGGCCTTTCAGTTTTGCTGGAAATGTATGTGAAATTCTGAAGATAAATATAAGATTCTTCAGTTTCTAAGTAAGCCCTGAAGATACTCACTGCTTTAGTATGCCTTCAAATCATTTTCTAAGGAATCCCCTACAAAATAAATCCTCCAGGATTAAGACCAGACAAAAGCTGGTCCTCCACCAGGCAGGCTCCCAGCACTAACAGAGTAACCCAAACCGCTGAGACCCATTGCTGCCCGCCTCCTGCTAGGGCCAGTCAAGGTCATGGGCCTGTGAGCCAAGGCAAAGGGTTAGGGCAGTTTCTGTCCCTCAGGCCCTAGAACACTGCTGGGGTCATTTTACGAGCTGGATCAATAAGCTGACTTGCTGGCTTTTTGGGCTCAACTGCAGTAACCCCCACAACCAGGAAATAAGCATAAGTGTACACACATTCCTAGGGGACTGGTTCTCTGGTCATGCCACATTAGAAACCATTAGGTTTATTTTTGGTCATTTTATGAAAATGTTCTAATTATAGTAAAAGATACAAATAAACCCTGCCCTTGAATTTAAGACAAACTGACACTACACCAAGGTTTGCTCTGATATGCCTTACCCCTTTTTCTTGTACCCTCCAGTCCTCCCCAGAGTTAAGGACCACCCTGGGACTGGTTTGTACCCTGTCATTACAGGTTTGGGTCTCCAGAAACAATTTTAATGTCTGTTTTCCCTCCAAATAGCACTACCCACTAATGATAAATGTAGACCATTGTGTGGCAGGCGACATACTACTTGTTTCTTGTGCACATTCTCCTCTATGTTTTACAACTTACCTATGAAGTATTATCACACATACATTTCTAAATGACGAACCTGAGGCGCTGAGAGAGATCACAACTACACTAGTCTGATTCCTCGGTACCTAACGAGTGACTTATTCACGTTTGCGTTTCCAATACATAAAGTTGAGTCTAGCACACAGTAGGCATTCAAAAACATTTCATGAGGGCGAACACTTATAAACAGTTGGAAGGTGTAAACAGAACAGTGGCCTCAAGGTAAAAGAGACCTGGATTCCAGTTCTGAAATTCTGTTTCCTCACGTGCAAAACAAACGACCTAAGGGAGTGGTTGCCTACTTGAGTATCCATGACAACCAACGAATCAAGGGCTTGAAAAACCCCAGACTGTGGGGCCCCACCCCCAGGCTGTCTCCCAGGTGGTGCTATCGCTGCTGGTCTGGGGATTGCCCTCCGAGAACCACAGGTGTATGCCAGCCTTGCAATGGATGTGATTCCCACCTTGTCTTTCCATGAAAGCTATTCTCAGTGCCATGAAAAACATTATAAATGCCAGATCTAATGCAAACTTTTTACTGGCAACCTGACTCTCCCTGGTCTTCCTGTTTCCACTGCCCCAGCACCTTCAATTCTGATTTTCTGCCCTTCCCAATCTCTAATGATCTAAATACTGACAAGTACTAAATCATTCTCTGGACAATCTCCTCCCTCTTGCCCCCACCTTCTTGTGTGATTCTGTCTCAATCAACCACCTACCACCCTCCTGGCTACCACTGTTTAGAATTCTGAGTGGGACTTGGCATCTTCTTTCCCACTGTTCACGTGAACTCTCTAAATCAGGTAATGCTCTCTCGCTCCCTAGTTCTCTCTCTCCAGTTCTCGAATACAGACATAAAAGAGGCTCTCATCTCCTATCTTACAGAATAAACCTTCCAAAATGATTGCCAGCAACCAATTCCCATTCCAACCACCCTCCCAACACTGCTTCTCTGAAAACACAGCCATACTGCAATGAGTTACTTTCTAAAACCATCAATCCATGTCACTCTTCTTCGATGGGGTTCCCCAATAGCTACTACAAGGGAAATTTCCAAATGTCTTAGCATGACCTACAAAAACTCTTTTTTATAATCAACCCAACTTACCATATAAGCTTTAATCCCCTCACCACTCCCAATACCCCTAAATGACAACATGTGAGCATCAGAGGCAGAGGCAACAGCTCTCATCTTTATCCCCATCTCAAAACAAATACCAGGGAACAGGAACATTGGTGCTTATTAACTCACTACTGATCATGACTTCAACAATATTTCAACAGTAAAGAGCAGCCTTTCTCAATAATCAGTTGAAAGTCCATTCTCAATTCTCTTTTTTCTATAAATACTTTGGCACCAAGAAATACATAATCAACCAGTTAGGCTTGATTTACCAACTACGTCTGTTTCAGTACTTATCACAGCTCTTGGATTTCATACTGCATAGGATGCATGAATTCTATGTGACCAGGACCCTTAGTACTAGATATCAACTATATTTAAACTGCTAAATGTCCTACAAATTAACCTATTCCTAGTCCAATGACAAGATTTAACTATAATACTATTTCACAATGGTTTGCAAAGACCACAATTATTTCTGCCACCTAAACAAAACTGGAAAGCTCACTGATTCCTGCATCTAAGCCAGTTCTAATATTGCTTCTTTCGTGCAGGATGAGATTTCCTGCAGTTATTTCGTTCTATAAAGCCTGATATACCAGTGTGTGGGTTTAATGAAAAGATTCATGCTTACCTAAAGAGTGACAAAGCTCTCACCAAAGTTATGAAGCCTGACCCCCAAAAAGATGACATGGCATATGTACAATCTCATTTTAAAGCAAAGGTTTAGGGAAAGCAAATAGAGCTGTCTAGAAGCAAAGTCATGATTCTTCCTATGTTGACACTTCATAATGATAAGAGCACAATGGATCTAAGTAGAAGTTTACCACTTACACTTCAGGTAATGCGTGTAAAAGAATAAAGCAAAAGTGGGAAGATGAAAATTTTACTCTAAATGGGAAACTGCTGGAGAGTTTTCAGCAAATAAGTAACAGAATTTGATTTACATTTTTTAAAGCTCCCACAGGCTTCTGTGTGGAAAATAAACCATGGGGGGTGGGGGGAGGAGGTGAGGATTAAGTAGGAAAGCTAGGAAGGATGTGACAACTGACTACACAAGATGTGAGGATCTGGGTGGCAGCAAGTGGCTGTGACAACTGGTTACATCCTGGAAACACTCAGAAGGCTGAGCCAACCGAGGGCTGCTGGAGAATGTGTGAGAAAGAGGAGTCAAAGATTAACTCCAAAATTTTTCATCTCAGTAAATGTTTTAGCCTCTGGTGAAAAGGAGGGCGCTTCTGAAAAGAGCACTTTGGAGCAGAGAGAACGGAAGGAGGAACCAAGTGTTTAGTTTTTAGACATGCTGAGTTTGAGTTGCCTATTACAGCTGCTAGGGGAGAGGTCAAACTAGGCCATGTGTCACAGCTAGAGATCTGAATATAGCTGGTAGTTAAAAATCAAACCTAGAATCCAACACTGAAGGGCAGAAAAACAGAGCTTACCTATTCATTTAAAAGTTAGATGTGAAGTCAGTTAAGGGTGGGCTGACCTGGACAGCTCATTTGATAGCTAAAAAGGTTTTCAGGGCCTTAGGAAAAATGATCCTTTAAAATAAAGAGTGAATGAAGACAGAGAACTGAACATGGAAGGAAGCAAAGAAGGTTTCACATACTCAAGAGTCATTCTATAAAAATCTACATTTGACATCACTGCCCTAACTCGTAAGTGATGGTGTTTCAATAATGTGGCAGTGGAGGCCTTAGAAATCCACCACTCAACACGGGCGATGCCTTAGCTCAACAGCTGCTGCTGGTAAGGAAGTTCTATTTAGCCACGTGAAGTCATAAATCACTCACTCAGTCTGTCTGTCTCTGTCTGCATGTATGCATGTCTCTCTCTCACACACATACAGATACGCACACACACAGCTTCTTATATTTAGGCTGTACATGCAAATAACAAAAATGACTGACAGCCACTCCTAGGCAGAAGCAGGCCTGAGGCCCGCTCTTCACAGGTAACCAAAATACGCTCACAAGATACCCGACAGGGCAACACTGAGACTATGCTGACAAGTTCTGGAGTGGTCATGAATCAGAAAGGTGTGTGTAGAGGTGAGACAAACTGCAAGCTGTTGTCTCTCAAGTGAATTCTGGAAGCATCCAGAGCAGTTAGTTCTGGATGTCAGCTACTGGCTGGGCCTACACACAGGAGAATGTCACGGCCAACAGGGCAAAGCAGTACAAAATCCAAAGGAGTTTAAACTCTAAGACTCAGAGACAGAATACAGAAAATAATTCCCACTAAGTAATGAACATTATTTTTTCTTTTACCCACCTATGAGTTACACACCCTGTTGCCATTCCTATGCTGTGCTTTCTCTTTGAATTTCTCCTTCAGTAAACCTCGAGGCTCCTGAAGCAAAGATTTGCTCTCCTTACAACACTCTTCACAGGGGCTACTGGGAAACCATCTTCCTACCTTCCTATCGAGTCCTTCCCATCTCCACTGCTGGTGAGTCTTGTTCAAGTTTGAACAGCACTAGATGCACTTCTCTAGACGACTAGCTGTTGAGCTTGGCTGCCCTGGAATCCCCCTGGGGAGCGTTATCAAGCCCAGACCTCACTACCATTCTGACTTAACCGGTCGGGGTGTGGCCTGTGCCCTGAGATCTTGATAAACTCAGAAACATGGCTGAGAACTCACTCCTGTGACTACCCATATATTGACACCCCTGCCCTTGATACAATCACAGTTTCACAGCATTTAAATTGGGAATGACAAGAAGTTTTGGCTGACGCTAAAGGTTTTGCTTTCTGAAACATAAAATGAGTCCCTTACTAGTTCTTCAAGGAACTGAATAAAACTGCTATAAACTATTCGAAACTTCAGTGCCTCCAACTGAATGAGGAAAATCCTGCACATCTATGAGTCAGAGACAAGCGATGATTTGCTAATAACACGTACAAAAATAATGTCTCAATACAAGCATCAGGAAACTAGGTTGAGACTGCTCATTGATTCAATTATACTGGGGAGGAGAGATTTGAAAGGCAGATCATCTTTGACCCAATATCCTATCCTTGGGAACTACAAACAAATTAAGGTCAATTTACGGGGGGTGGGGACTGCGGCGGCACCTTCTTATGTTCTCTGAGGTGTTTTTTTTTTCCTTTTTCTCATTAACCCAAAACTCAAGCTGCTGCGAACAATTCCAGCCTCAAGTTACCTGAAGGACACAGATAAGATTTTGTTCCTCTTTTTGAGCCATCAGGGCAACGACTGTCACACTCTACCCTGAGAAATCTCCTGCCCACTTTCACATACAATTCCATTTTTGTTTCTGAGCAAGTGACCTCTAGAATACATCAAGAGACACTGAGCTACCTGCCCAGTCTGTTTTTGTTCCTAACATTCCCCAGTTAACAGAGCAGCTCTCAAAAAGACCTTTTCCACCCCCCACACACACGAGAAAAGAGATCTCGTCCTTCCAACAAGATGGTAACGGACTGATTTTATCCTTAAAGTTGATGATGCAACGCTCAAAAGGGAAAAAAAAGAGAGAGAGAAAGGAGGAGGGGAAGGTTATCCTACACAAGACAAAATTTTTTTTATGGCCAGTTGGGGTTTGACAAACTTTTTCAGTCCATTTTACAAAAGCCCTGACCTCAAAGAAAACACTTTCCAATTTTAACATACATGCCCACACAAAGAAACACAGCAGGCACTCCCCGAGGGCCAAAATAAAATGCTCTCTAGTAATTACCATAAATAGAAAAGGAGATGGGCTTCCTGAGGCAGAGTACAGAGCACAAGAAAAACCACCAGCAACAAAAACATCATAAACAAAATTACATGGCCAACAATAAACTGGGAGGAGAGTGCAATTGCTTCTCAGTGAGAAGCAAGGAAACACATCTGGAAGATGCTTCAACAAGAGAAGGGTGCGCATTCATGAGCCTGCAGACGCAGAACACGCTGCTACTTTCCTCAACTACAAAAACAGAATCTAGTCACAATTCATTTTCTGTAGTACAAACAGGAAAGTTTCTGAAAAACCCAACGAACAAACTATACCTTAATAAAACATCGGAGAAACGATTTCTCATTACTCTGGACATTTATTATTTCCCCTAAATTTAGCACAAAATTTCTCAATCAACTCTGATTTCTTGCAATTTTTTCATATCAATAAAATCAATAAATAAAATTACTTAGAGTCTCCCTAAAAACCAGTGTGAGAGCCTCTGAGGACCTCTCCAATGAACATGTACGGCAACTGTCCATCCTTTAACCACACTAGCGCCCAGTGTGATTATGATGTTATCAGTTTGAAATTATGATTTAAGTTCCCTGACATGTACTGTTTAAATCTCATCCATAATGAACCTGTGATTAAAAACAGGAAGCACAGAAAATACTAATAATGAGAGCATAAACATAAGCCTGCACATTTACTCATAATCCTCACCAGTCTGTAAACCGTAGCCATGTGACCAAGAAATGTTCTATTATGAAAACTAGGATCTTCATTACTGCAAAATCCAGTGTTATCTCTCCTTCTGGTTGCACTCATTGAGCTTACTGTATTCTGGGCAGCCTTCTAAGAGATTCACATGAAACAAGGCCCTGATAAGGAACCAGACATCTTGCCCAGGGTGTGAAGTAAGAGGCAGCGGGGGCAGAGCCTGTGGTCTGGCACTCAGGGTCTTAGGACCTTCTGAGGCCTCTCTCCCTAGTGATGAGCTTTCTGAAGCATTCCCTCTTATCTTAACCTTTAGAAAGAAAACTCTGAAAAGAATACACTTCAAAAGGATGATTTTCTATTATATGAATTTCAGCATCAACAACAAAACAACTTCTGATACACGGTTCAATTCGCTAATCTCAAAGCACAGTGTACTCTAACTTACTGTATCTTGACATTGAGCATAAATAAATTATTAGTATTTTATTCCCATGTGAAAGTTGTAGAAGTAATGTTACTGGCAAACTGGGCTTTAGTTTAAAGAGGCCTGGAAAACCATCCAAACAATATGCAAAACACAACCATAATCACTTTTTACTCAGGAAAAATTTAACAATTTCTGAATACAAAATATATCATTAATATTGCAACCTGAGCGAACCAAAGTATCAGCTTGCTGATTTTGATTTTCTCTTGTTCATTGGAAACTTCTAACAACACATAATCATCAAAATAAAAATCAAAGAGGGCCAGCCTGGTGACGTAGTGGTTATGTTTGCGCACTCTGCTTCCATGGCCCAGGGTTTGCAGGTTCAGATCCCAGATATGGACCTACACACCACTCATCAAGCCATGCTATGGCAGTGTCCCATACACAAGTAGAGGAAGACTTGGCACAGATGTTAGCTCAGAGACCATCTTTCTCAAGCAAAAGCAGGAAGACTGGCAACAGATCTCAGCTCAGGGCCAATCTTCCTCACAAAGATAAATAAATATAAATAAAAATAAAAATCAAAGAAATGTACAGGGAGACAATTCCTTTCTAGTTTATTCTAACTACTTTTTGATGTTTTGTTGCTCACAAACTTCCTATTCACAAAGGGCAGGATGGGGTTGTGTGGGGTTTGCTCCCTCAATAACCAGAGTCTTTGCCTGACAAACAGCAGTGACCAAACATATACAAAGGGAGTATTCCTGTCATTTATTGATACAAGGGTCTCGACAAACATTAGTCTCGATTTTCACTATTTCTTTCTTTGCATCCATGCCATTATCTGCAATGGTTTGAAGCCATGTCCTGCATAACTCTTTTGCACTGTGTTACCTCTGTAACTCTCTTCCTCTTGATCTCCCCTTATTATAATATTTTCAGCCAAATGTCACCTTCTCAACAAAGCCGTCTTTGACCATCCTACCACAAAATCTAAATAACTGCTTTAACTTTCTTCAGCATATATCACCCATAAAATTCTCATTTGTTGGGAGTATGTACTATACAGTTCTCTAACTAAATTACTAGCTGAATTCCACCAGTAATATGGCCAAACCTGTATATGCCGCATTCAATACATTCAACACTTGGCTTCTCGAGTGATAGTTAATTACTTTTCACCCTAAAAAAATAACGAGGGTCCCAGAGAGAAGCTAACTCACATAAGTGAACAAATTCAAGCTTCAATCCCAATCTGCCTATGAAAATGATGGAGCCTGGAGCCACTTACCAGCTGTGTGATCTTGCGTAATTTACGTTACCTATATATGCCTGTTTCCTTATCTGTAAAAGGAGTACCACAGCTTCCGTAATAGTGTGTCTTGCAGAGGGAAGGTATTTAATGAGCGTCAGCAGCAGGAGCAACTCACATGTCCACCCCTCTGTTAATGAGGGACAAAGACAACATTTAGCCTTGTTTCCTATTGCTGCTGTTAACAATTACCACAAACTAGTGTATAAAGACAAAATTTATTCCCTTACAGTTCTGCAGGTCAGAAGTTCAAAATCAGTTTCACTAGGCTAAAGTGGAAGTGTTTGGAAGGGCTGGATCCTCCTGGAAGCTCTGAGGAGAAAATCTAATTCCTTGCCTTTTTCAGCTTCTGGTGGCAGCCAAGATTGCTTGGTTTGTGGCCCCTTCCTCCATCTTCAAAGAGCACCACTCCACCTCTGGGTCCTGTTTTCACAGCTCCTTGTTTTGTCTCTGATCCTCCTGCCTGTTTTATAAGAAGCCTTGTGATTACACTGGGCCCATCTGGATAATCCAGGATACTTTCTCCCTATGAAGATCCTTAACTTAATCACATCTGCAAAGACTCTTTTACACCACGTAAAATAACGCTTCCAGGGATTAGGGCTTGAAGATATTTGGGGGGGCCATCTTGCAGCCTATCAGAAAGTACATGTTGATATTTTCACATCTGAATAAGAGAGCAATTGCTGCAGCTGAAACACACCTCATTGCTCAACACTGGAATGCACAGAACGGATGTGCTAGGACAGAGGGGAACGCTATCTTAAGCTGCGTATGAGGAAGTACAAGGAAAATGAGTGGCAGAATTTTTTCCCTTTTTTTTTTTTTGTAGATACACAATCAGTTCTCTGGGTCGCCCACTAATGAAGTGGGAACACCTGAGTAGGTCAACAATAACGGGTGGAACTCCTAGGCTGATGCAAAACTACCATCTCTCGAAACTTATTATATGTTTCCCTAGAAAGAGAAAAGTAATTGAGTGTTTTGATTGAAAAGACTTTTTTCTGTATTGAAATCATAGCGGGTAGGGGATTCATGAACTGGTTGAAGGGTTTTACTATTGTTCTGACTCCTCAATAAAGAGGAACGTGGGGAGCACATTATGAGCTAGATCATTTAATGTGATAGGTTCTTCCCTCCTAAGCCTGCAACTGATTGCTAGAAGGTTATTCTTAATTTCCCTGTATCAAATGGCATTAGATTTGGGGCTCTAATTTTACATATTTTTATTTTGTTGTTCAAAAAGAGCCCTGCCTGGATAATGATTTTTATCATTTCCTAAATAAAGCATTTGTTTTCCATCTCCAAACTGCTCTTTTCAAAAGTAGCACTAAAGCAGAAATTTAAATAAAGAAGATACGAATGTTGAAACTTTCTCAGAGGTAACAGGATAATAATGGATTAACCTCAAGATTTCTACCCTAAGATATACAAATGGATAATAAACACATGAAAATATGCTCGACAGCATTAATAATTAGAGAACTGCAAATCAAAACCACAATGAGATACCACATCGTGGCCACTAGGATGGCTATAATCAAACAGGCAGACAATACTAAGTGTTCACAGGAATGTGGAGAAATTAGATCTGTGGTACACTGCAGTAGGAATGAAAAATGGGGCAGCAGTTTTGAAAAAGTCTAGCTATTCTTCAAAAAGTTTAACAAAGTTACCATACAACCCAGCAATTCCACTCCTAGGTGTCTATACCCAAGACAAGTGAAAACATCTGTGGACACAAAAATTTGTACAGGAATGTTCCTGGCAACTTTATTTGTGAAGGCAAAAATGTGGAAACAACTGCAAGTGATTTGTCCATCAGATGATGAATGGACAAAATGTGATATATCCATAAACGGCACTGTTTAGCAACACAAAGGAAGTACTGATATATCTGAATAAAAGTGCCTTTTGCAAATAAATAATCTCTGCTGTGTTATACTGCATTTATTTGCAAAACTTACTGTACTCTGCACATTCAATGTGTATTTACTCTATAGTGAATGCAGACTTAGAATCATGTCTGACAGGGGAGAAGCTGGAATTGCATGCTACCTTTCATCTGCTCTGCCAGCTGGAAGCATGCCGTCCATTGTCTGTTCCCTACATGACAGGACCGCCAAGGAAACTACATAACAGACATTCAGAGAACCTCATGTTTACAGCAAGTTAGGGGAGAGAAAAGGAGAGAACTAAGGTGGGGAAGGGAAGTAAGCCTGAAGATGCAGCAATTTCCTCTGCATCCCAGACACAGACCTCCCACCCATGCCCTGCTCCGGGAACAGGCAGACAGGCAGGTGTGGGCCTCCTCAGGGCTCCTTTTAGGAATCTCTACCAGAGCTGGGACAAGAATTTCTCGCTGACAGTGACAGTGCATGTATTACTAGGAAACAATTCACACACAGAGGACAATGTGACATTAATGTCCAGGAAGCAGGTTGGGGGAGGGGAACCTAAAAAGAGTTTCCTGTTAACAATCCAGAGAGCTTTACTTGTGAAAACCCACAGCCTAACAGGAATCTCAGCTAAACATGATTGCTCAGATTTACAGCAGCCTTTAGTGTTTTCTGTTATAAAGAATTACATGTCAATAAATTAATTTGACTGCAAAACATAAGTAGGATTTCAGGGAGGAGGGGAACTGAGAAGATAAGCTAGCAATAATGAAGACTACTGAACTCCTGCATATCCAGTCCTGTTAGGAGCTGGTGGGCAGAGTTCCTCCGATACATCTGAGAGAAATGAGGAAAACTATTCATGAAAAAAAAGATAAAAAGAAAGATCAACACAGACTTTAAATACCTCATGGCCTCAGACTCAGCACAGTAACTTGCCTTTTAAAAAGGGACAGATACTGGAGTATCTGCTCCTTTTTACCAAACTCTCCAGCCAAGCCCAAACTAGTTTGCAGAGACAATCTCCTGGGATGTGATCAGCAGAGGGGAGCGAGGAGCAGAGAGAGCTTGGAAGACGCACCAGGGCAAGTGACTCAGGCTGTCTCTCTCCCTGCCAAGCCAAGCAGCTACTGATGCCAAAACATCCAATTTATAAAGCTGCACAAAAGCATGTGCACAGAGGGACCACACAGCAACTTTTTAGAAGCCTAGAATAACTTCCAAGTTTAACTCGCAAAGTGATCATTTCTTTAAAAAAAAAAAGAAAGAAAGAAAGAAAGAAAGAAAGAAAGAAAGAAAGAAAAGAAAAGAAAAGGAGGGGGATAAAAGTAATGGTGAATAGGATTGGCCCCCATAACACCGCTGCTTCTCAGAAGCTACAGTATCCAGGCTGGTGAGATACAAAGGCACCTCTTTCTACCCAAAGAACACACTTGCACCAAGATTTACACATGAGGACCCTGAGACCTAGAAAGCCTCAACAAAGGTGCGAAAGGCTTGTTTAGTCTCTACCAAGAAAGGTGGGGATGAGAACTCAGACCTCCTGCATCATTATTCCACTGTCTGTCCATGACACTACACCGCCCCCAGCTAGAAGAAAGGTTTTCTGTTTGACTATTTAACAAAGTGATCTCCACCTGGTAGCTATCCAGGGGGGTAAAACACTTTTACCCAAACTCTACCAGCTTTTCCCCTAATTAACTCATATTCACCTTTCAGGTACCCGCTAAAAATGTCTCTTTGCATCAGAAAAGTTTTCCTCAAAGGCAAGACTATTAGTTCGTTGTTCGCCTATTAGAACGATATATTTCAGAGATTCTAATCAAAGCTCAGCTCCACCACTAGACGGTGAACCCTGTGGGGTGTGTCAATTTTCTCATTACTGATAAGCACAGTAAATACTTGTCAGCGTTCACACTTAGCAACATCTCTTCCTTCTCCAAAAAGGTACCTTCAATTAATGGTAAAGACAAGTATGAAATTCACCATTAACACTAAGGCTGAAAACACTACAGTCAATAACTGTGTCACAATCCCTTAATCATGCTCCAAGATATCAGATTTTTGCTTTGAATTTTCTTTAAAAGTCCCAAGATGGTGGCAGTTTCTCCTGCCTTCAGGTGCCCTGGAATGGGCAATCCTTGTAGACGTAACATAAACTCATCTATTTGGGGGTCACCTTTCTGTTTTCAGGTTCAATAAAACACTTGGTAGTTGCTTTGCAAGAAAACATGAAATTTGGCCACAACAAATAGTTATTTCACTAATATCAAATTTATAGCCTGCTGCTTCATTTCTACGCCTTTGTTTAAAATAACTTTACAATATGATCTGGCATTGAAGTGAAGTCTTTTTTAATCTTGTTTAAATAGGAGTTAACCACAATATATGAAGACCCAATAATGCAGGTAACTTGACTGAAGTGACGGCAATATGAACAGTGATCAACTTCACTCATACTGTGGAAACTATGTCACAGGTACCACCTGGTTATTTCTTATTTTAGGCATTTAAAATATGAAAACTAAGTACATCTTAAATCAATGAAATGTAATAATTACTGAGCACCACTGGTCAGTAACAGTAACATCCCTCCCAACTAGCTATATGGTCTTCATGTTATTAATAAAGGACTATCTGCCAGGTGGACACGTAATTAGATACATGTTTTCATAGAAGTCTCCCGACAGAGATACGGAGAAACAAAGTGAGCTAGACCAGGAAGACAAACGGCTTGCCTTCATCATGGATACAGCAAAACGTAACATGGCCACTTCAGGTGCCTGGTCATACATGCCTCAAAACAGAAAGGCAATCATATATGATGGCTGCCCAGTCTACCATTATCTTGCTGACGGTGAGTCTGAGATGTGCCTTTGCTCATGCCAAAGTTTGATGGAAGGGCTATCCATCTCCCCAAATTCTGAACCTGCGTTAGAACAGATGCTATATATCCAAACAGCTAAATAAAATAATCCCGCTGATTTACCCAACGCTGAGCTCTCAGATAAAGTGGGCCCAGTTACCACCTGTGAATCAATCTCTGTAACTTTCATCATCTCATCAATGATGGAAGGTCACTAAAACTTAAGAATGACCAGATTTGACATCTGTGACAAAAGATCAGGGGTCAAGGTCTTGGCAGGGTAAACACATCAAAATGGTGTTTGCCTTGTCCCCAAAACACAATAGCGGAGGATTTTAACTAGGAAAGACATGTGTCAAAAGGAAGACGACCAGCTCTTCAGCTTTCCCTCGCTCTCACTGATATACCAGCACAACTGCAGCCCAGGGAGGGGATGTGGGGGCCTTCATGTTTCCTCCCTACTTCAGACCTCCCTTTATGGTCTCCCTTCCTCTTTTCTTCAGTGTTCCCTCAGGAGCTCCTCATGTCTGGCGAGCTGAAACCCATCAATGATCTTCTGCCAAAACTGCAATTATCAAGCGGCCAATGCCAAAACCCAATCCCACTTCTAAAATAGTGCTCTTTAATTTGTACTCTACCTCCAGACTGAACAGCCCTGGAAATAGAAATGGGAATTTTCCAACCTGCAAATAGTGCTGGCTGAAAACTTTTGTCTACTCATTCTCTTTGGATAACCCAGTCAGGCCCACTTCACTCACATGCACCCAATTAGAGCACATACTGTGGTTGTGGCAGTGGATGGAGACACTAAAGATTTACCCACTCACAAGATTCCACTCTCAGATGGAACATTTTCACATTTTTGTTCAGTATCTTTCATCACTAGAGAGAAGTCACCATCTTGAATGAGAGAATAAAGGCTGAAGTAGTAATTAAGTCCTTCAGAACTAATCAGTACTAAGCTACTACATCACCCAGAGATGAGTTATGACCTCATGGAGATGGGATCTTGTTTTTGTTTTTTAGTTTTTTTTCTTAAAGAAAAGTGTTAAAGCAGGGAAATATAAACTGCAAGGTCAAAAAGAGGAGTTCACATTACAATATGGTCTAAAAAATCTCACTGAAAATGTTTTCCATCCATAATACACACGAATTAACGTGAAAAAAACCTTTTCAACTATGTGCCTGGAGTTCCTTTCATGACCTTAAGGAGCCTTAAACTTCCACTTCCACCCTGTGTGCCCTAGATGGTAGACTACGTCCTGCCTCTTCCACTGAAATAAATTAAATGGTTTTTCTAGCCAATAATTGGCTTAATGAGCCCCCAACCACCCACCCAAAGAGGCAGAATTAGTAAATGCTAACCCTCAGCAGCAGTGTGTGTTCTGGTTAGCTCTTCCCATCCTGATCCTCCTGATACAGCTGCTTCTTATCTAGCTGCACGTTATTTCTGTCTGCAAAGGGTGGATTGTGTGGGCTTTTCACTCTCTAATGGCTTCAATGAAGAATAAAGGGTAACTTCAAGTTTGACATTTTTATACTTCAGAAGAAATCAAGAGCAATTCTCTCTGCCCTTTCAAGTGTAACTAGAAAGGAAAAGAAAATCTACTAGGTTAACATCTGGAACAAAATATTAAATCAAATTAAAACTTTAAACCATGTCTGTGAGCTTATGAAACGTTTGAAACCAGTCAATGGAAGTTTTCAAAACACATTTTAGAAAATACTGACTAGCCTCTCATCCTGCAATAATCTGCTACAATGAAAATTCTGAGAGAAAACAACATACTGAAAGAGAAATAATTACATTACCTTGTCCCGTAAAACGGATTTCATGTCACCACCACCAACATACAGAAAACGTCAATTTTTAAAACCAAAGAGAATGATATTTTTAAAAGTCATTGGTGTGATAAATAATGTCTCATTCTTTGTCTCATTTTTGTTCACATCCTCAAAAATAAAACATTACACAATATACCCAGGAATCTAAAACACACATAATGGGAACTGAAACATTTCTCACAAATGCTCACCAGCCACGTGAGTAATAAGGAAAGGCAAAATGGATTCTGAAGGCTTAAAAGGTTAAAATACTTAGAGGAATGCTTCCTTGCTTAAAACAAAAAACACCATTTCTCTCATGAGTAAGCAGGCGCCATCTTCTCCCTTTATTGCCACATCCCCCCAAGACGTTTTCATTAAATATCGCATTATATCAACAGTCACTTTCTAGCCTGAGAAGATTCAAGATAACATATTTCCCCTGGGTTCTGCTTTCCCCCATATCCTCATTCTCCACATAATTTATAGCTAAATTCTCAACCTCAAATCCTTAAAAATAGTAGCTACTGAAGTTTAGTTGCTTATCATGTGTTCTTGCTTACTCAGATTACTTCATCGCCTAATACTGCAGGGTGGGAGAGTCAAATACTGTTTTAGGAAATCGCTCTCCCTGGCTTTGTTCTGATATCGAACAGTTCAATTACATAACTTTGACCACTGTATTCAAAACTTAGTTGGAACTGCAAACATCCAAATGCATACGTCCATCGGGGCATATTGAGGACAAACGAAATCAAGCAATGCTGGTGGAGGTAGCCAGGAAAGTTTCTTTAAAAGATGACTCCATATCCCCTCTCCCAGAGAAAGGGAGGGGAATTCTTTTCTTAGAGACATGGACACAGATGCATCAACCAAATGCAGAAAAGCAGGAAGGAAGAAGGAAACAAGCCACACCAAAGCTGGCTAACGTACCCTACTAATCAGACAACCATCAGCATGGTAATTGAACCCAGAATCTGAGAAAGCCAAGAAAACTTAAAAGGGGTGCAAACATTTATAACAAGAGGAGGAGACTCATGGATTTAATTACTTCCACTATACATGACAATTAAGAATAAATGGGGGGAAACCACAAGACAGCAGACAGTGAAGAAAAAAAGTGAAATGTTGATTGCCATTAGCGTTAACAACAGGAGTTTCTAACACCTGCTATAAGCTACTGTGTAATAAAACATGAATTACTCTCCTAATGAATAAATGAATACATTAACGTTAGCCAGGTTCTTTGGGAAGCACATTTAAACTCCCTTAAACCACCACCCAAGTAACATTCACCAAACATACTTCAATGCCCATTTAACGGGACGGAAAGAGGCTGAGCCTCTTCAAAGCTTCCAGTCTACATCTGACAACAAAACACAGAATGCAGTATGATCAGACAGGAAATTCACTTAACTAAAAAAATTTATTCTTTCAAGTACAAACAGCTGAATAAAACAACAAAAACAATAAACATTTATTGAATACATTTTACATGTATCGCTACAATTAATTCTCAGAACAGCTCCATGAAGGAAAGGCTTACTTGACCCGGACTGCAGTTCGTAAGTGGCAGAGGAGAGGAACAAGCCCAGGCAGTTCCCTTCCACAGCCACCTAACCAAGCGAGCTGAGTGAGGCTCAGCCTTCTAGTCTGCCCAGGGTTCAAGGAGACCCAAACAGAACAGAGCAACCTGAGGGCTATATTAAACCAGACCTTACCCATGCTACCCCCCAAAAAACATAGAACAATGGAAATCCTCTTCAGAAAATTTCCATCTAAAGGGAATAAAGTCAAGCCAAAATTTGTAATTTTAAGGAGAGTAAATTTATCAGAGCCATAAAACTTATAAAATGCACAGATGGTCTAATTTCATTCCCAACAACACACTATTAATAAAATGTCAGCTACATTTAATTATAAATTGAATTTCGGTTGAATCACAGTCTCTCCAAGGACCTCTCAATTACTTTCCCATACACTGTCTAATTCACAGGAAAAGCTTTCTCAACTGAACAGGTGAAAGACAGGAAGCCAATGACTAGACCAAGATAAATCAGTAACCTTGACCTTCAGACTTTCAGTCCAAAGACTGAAATCATTCTCAAATTAGGGTGCAGCTCCAATCATGATACCAGGGCTCTACTCTAATTATTCCAAACCAGAGTAGCAGGGCATAGAGTTCATGCTGTAGAATTTTGTAGTTGTACAAAGGGTTCAGATGCACATCCCTGGTCGTTAGACCATACGCCATGCATTCCTGAATCTACTCTAGCCCTCCTTGAAAAGGCTTTTGAAAAAAACCCGTCTACACATATAGATAAGCGCAGTGTGTTAAGTCCCTAGAGCTTAAAAAAACAAGAATCTATACTAGAAGCTTCAGACAAATGTAGCAAGAAAGCAGTAGGAACACTCGCCAACTATCACCCCTGAGCCTGGAACACAGCTGCAACAACAAAAAAAACAAATTATAAGCAGTGGCCATACAGAAAGCAATCACATTTGATGTGCATTTTATGATTTTTGCAACAACAGCAAATTTACTTTTCTAATTAAATTAGGCTTTGGCAAAAAAATTTTAAATGTGTCCTCTGCTATCCTTGGTAAAGATGGAAGATGATAATACAAGATAGCAAATAATCTAAGTCTTCAAAAATGTATTATGATATCAGTAGCATTTTTACAGCTTAAGTTATTAATAAAATTATGTATGTATAGATGTCCAGAGCATTATAACAGTTGTAAGAGGTGACTGTTACAGAAAACTGAAGACCAGAAAGCAGCAGACAACCTGGGATTAAAAATTTTCTGCAGAGAATATACAGAAATGACATAAAAAGCAACACACTAGGTAGGAGAGAACTCATCAAAATAACCACAATCAACACTAAATAACCTATATTCATGGAAAGAAACAGTCATAGACAATTTACTTCTAAAATCAAAGAGACTGAGGGTTGGGAAGATGCTAGAACTACATTATGGCAATGACTGAAGAATCTTGAGAATTTACTAAAAATCACTGAATTGTACACTTTGAAAGGTGGACTGTAGGGAGTGTAACTTTTCTCTCAATAAAGCTGTTTAAGAAAACAGCAGATGGGGCTGGCCCCGTGGCCAAGTGGTTAAGTTCACGCACTCCACTTTGGCGGCCCAGGGTTTTACTGGTTCAGATCCCGGGCACAGACATGGCACCACTCATCAGGCCACGCTGAGGCAGCATCCCACATGCCACAACTAGAAGGACCCACAACTAAAAACATACAACTATGTACCGGGACCTCTGGAGAGAAAAAAGGAAAATATCTTCAGAAAGCAGCAGAGAGCTCATCAGACTTTTGTATGAACCTCTTTCCAAAACTTCTTTCAAAAAGACTATTTTTCACTACAACAGCTGAGTCACCCGAGCTACACACACTCCACGCTCAATCCTAACCCCAATGCAACTAGGAAAGTCTCTAATCTTTAATCTTTGTTACACGGAACATGACAGAATGGAAGAGAGGAAATTATATACTCAAGCACCACCCACTGAATAAAAATAGAGCATCAGTGAATACCTCCCTCTTTCATCTTCTTTCCAAAATTGCTCCAGGGTTGACCACTACTTTATAGAAGCAGGAAAGTCAGTTTCACAGCCACCACTGGAAACTACAAAACCACCACTTACTCCCAAGTGTGACAGAATATCATGTACTTCCCCTAAAACTCAAGCCAACTTTGCATTCAGCTCTATAATACAGATGCATTAAGTTAACATTAAGGAAACATTGGTTAAACCGAAGCTCCAGGACAAGTGCCAACAGTGAGGTGTCAGATAGCGGCAAAAACAACCAAATGGATGGTCGTCTCCGTGACCTCCCTGGAGCTCTGAAAGGACGGCTGGCACTCACGCTGATGCCCACATCAGCAAGATCAGCAGCATGTTTCTTAATTCTCTGAAGCTATTTAAAAGATCCTCTCAGGTAAATCTAAATGCAGCATATATCAGAATGAATGGCTATAATGAGTCAAGGCCACCAAAGATATTCTCCAATTATTCATTGCTTTGTTTCTTAATCTAACAATCCACCAACAGCTTTTCCTTGTGTAGCTGGCTTATAGTCTTCTGATTACTATGCCAAGATCAATGTGCATTAGTCTAAACAATCTGATCTTAACCAGACCCTGCTTCTGTCAAAGATAAGTGAAGGGCAACATTAACTCACAGAACATCTGCTAACTGTTGGAGGGCACAGTGACAGGATATCAAGCTGCCCTTCCTCCCCTCCAAAGACACTGATGGAACCATACTTAACACAGGCCTCTTTGATGTACAATAGCCTAATTTTATACCAAAGATGATCATACTCTCAACACACATCCATCCATTTAATGTAACCGCAACCCAGCTTTGGGAGAGGTTTTAAATGATATTCCCGATCTTTGAATTCCACCAGCAATAATGATGACTACCAAATTATAAGACTGATTTGGTTGCATTTGAGAAGAATAAATGACATGCTTCCTTTGGAGTTAAGTGGAAAAAATCCCAGAAATCACAAAACCAAATTTGAAAAGCATTTATAACAGCATTTTTTTTTCTTTTTTGCTCAGGAAAATTCACCCTGAGCTAACATCCATAACAGCATTTTTCAAATCCTAAACTAGAACTGCCTAAATAAAGTGGTTATTCACCACCACAATCTTAATTATTTTGCCTAGGACTCAGTAAATGCATCTTAGAATGTGGACGAAATAAACTCTAAAATCAAAGCATCTAACTAATGACTAATTTACTATTATACTCATATTGGGGTAGAGACAGGTCACAGTACACAGTGATGTTCTTTTTGAAGTAGGACAGGTTATTTGAATAATTCTTTGTCAACAAAAACCATCTCCTAAATTTTTCTATAATTTTAACAAACGAGGAATCTTCCCAGGATACCTCCGTGAATTGAGAGTTATGTAAAAATAAGACTTATCAAAAGACATTTTTTTAAAAATGTATATAAGGGGCAAAATAGGTGAAGGGGGTAAGAGGTATCAACTTCCGGTCATAAAATGAATAAGCCATGGGGATATAATATACAGCATAGGGAATATAGTCAACAATATTGTGATAACTTTGTATGTTGACAGATGGTTATCAGTCTCACCAGGGTGAGTATTTTGTAATGTAAATAAATGTCAAATCACACTATTGTACATCTTAAACCAAATACAATAATGTATGTCAACTCTTTTTCGATAAAAAATAATAGATAGATAAATGCGTATATTTTGACCAGGAACTTTATGCCTTTTTATCCTAAGGAGGTTAATTACGAAGATGCACTAAACTTTGGGGACATTCACTACTTTACTAAAAGCCAGGTGTTAAATTCTAGCAGGCAACAGCACAATGGCTGAACTGGGCCAGCTAAATGCAGGTCTGGGTGTCAGACCACCCTGAGTGTGTGTGCGCTCTTGCCCCACGTTCCCACAGCCACAGCTACCCTCTGGGGTTGTTCCAGAGTCTAAACAGGCTCAAAAGAGTGAGGCAGGGATCACACTGCACAATGCCTTGGGGAGGGAGCTTGTAATGATTCAATTATGCTGCACTGTGGAACACTATACAGCCAGTTACCAAGAAAGATGAAGAAAAGTATTTTAAAACAAGACGAAGTGAGAAGAGCAACATGTACAATATGCTTTCGGGACTGTTTCTCTTTTATTTCTTTATATTTCAGCCCACTAGATGAAAAAAGAGAAAAATTGATAAACACAAATGTTAACAATTATCAGAGTGGGACAAATGTTGCTATTTTTATTTTCTTTTTAAAGCATCCAAAGTTTCTAAATGTTCTAAGATAAAAATAAATTACTCTTGTAACATAAAAAGCTACTTTAAATAAATCAAACACAAAACAGGGTGTCAAAACTGTACCAAGTTATACTCTTCCTCTTTCTGCAGTTCCTAATAGACATTCTCAGGACTGGTACCCTCCTGATAATATTTAATTACATAATTTCATTTCTTGAAACACTTATTGAGTATCTGTCAATGAAGGTACTATGAGGAGACTGTGGTTCTGCCCGTGCCTGGGCACTGTTCCAAAGCCAGCCTTTCATCAATGTGATTTCTCATCTCCATTTACTGAAGAATAATGACTAATCCAGCAATCAGGGGCAAAATTAACTGGCATCCTTTCAATAATTCCTAGAGTACAGTATTACCGAAAGAAGAAACTTCCTACGTAAATATAAACTTTACTAATGACAAAATAGAAGGTCCAGTCAATGCAGTGCAGTAAGTCTTGTTTATGGCAGGCCCAGGAAGACTCAGCAGCCTTTCTGGCAAATTGAGATTTGAGGCTGGGACCAGACTGTGACCACTTCCCTATCTGCTCTAGAGAAACTGAAAGCCTGTCTGCTTATGAAGGAAGCCTTTGTAGATCTCACATCTGCTATTTCAAAGAAAGATCCTAACTGTATTTAAGAACAATTTTTTAATTTTCTACTCAAGATGTGGATGAGTGGGAAACACATATGGGAGGAAGAATCATTCGTTCTGTAAATAATAGGTACCTATAGCAGAAAAAAGAAGAAATAGGATAGGGAGAGGGCACTAGTTCTTCATGAATATTTCATAATTTTCTATCGACAAGGAAGCATCTCAAAATTGCACAGAGGAAACTATCAAGAACTTTTACTTAAGAGTGAAAATAACACTTTTTCTAACATCACATGGAGCAGGAAGAATAGCGTGGGTATAGAAGAAAAGACTTCCTTTTGCAAAGAGTCTCTTTCTTTCACTTTTTTTTTTTTGTTTTTAAGACATAAAGGTCATTGGGTTTATGTGAAATACATTAGCACTGCACATCTGCCTTTTGCCTCAGGGTGGCCAGGACTCTGCCCATGTTTAGGTTTAAATTATCATGGAGAGACACACACATCCCAACACAGGACTTGGAAGCAAACTTCAGTTTACATCCCACAGGTGACTTCAGGCCTAGATGGGTCACAAGATCATCTGAGATCTGGGAGTGTTATCTACAACTATCTTACATTCACACTCACCTTTTTGCCTACTGAAGAGGAAACAAGATACATTTCCGATGTAGAAGGAACTAAGAAGGATTTTAATAAAGACCAAGACATCAACACTATCAGTCGACCTGCCCCATCACAGATACAATTGTAATAACCATACAGAACACCTCTAAGTCACACAAATGGAAATCTGTCAGAGAGAAATCAAATGCTTCCTACATATCAATTCAATACCTCTTCCAATATTCATCCACTAAAGAGACCAGTCAAAGCAAGATGGAGAGAGGACTTTACAGCCTGGAGGTTGGCACATCTACTCAAGGGATCTAAACTAGCACCAGACTGACTGCTCATAACTACTTCCATGCAGTAGGTAAATTACACGCCAAATTAATGACAAGCAAAGTACCAAAAGTACCATTCATGTCATCTAAGTCACAGAGTCAGAATTAGGCTCAGAAACAAGCCCATGATTTTACCTGCCCTGTGACCTCAGTGGGCATCAGCTGCCTTCGCTTGTGAAGTAAAAAGTAAAGGAAAAGCGACATACAAAGAGGAAAGGTTATGCCAGGCACCTCACAGGGACACTAATCAGTTAGTCCTTACTCTTTAATAACTTTATAGCTACGGAATTGGAATATAGCATCTGCATTAGTAGAGATAACCCTATAATCTGTAATACATATGAAAGGGGTGACTAGAAATAACAAATTCAATATTAACACGTGATCTACAGAACTACTTTCAATGCTGAAAATAAGTTAACCCTTGCCTGACAAAGAAAATTTCGTAAAAGCCCACTGCTAGTTCCCAATCCTGATGCACATCACAAGTAACCTAGAGAACACGTTAAAATACATGATCCTGGTTATGTGTTAAAATGCATGAAACTCACATTTAAAAATTTTACTTCATAAATTTTTTTTAGAAACCATAATCCTGTCAACCACTGCTGAAACGGAACACTGAAAGGGGTGTGTTTTTAATAAGCTCCAGAGAACAGTGTTCAACATTTGGGAATTAGTACAACATTCTTTCCCCGGGCAAAATGGTTTACTTACAAAAGCCTTAGTATCTATCATGGTATAGAGGAATTTACAAATGTTGTTTTAAACGTATGCTTAACATGCATGCTACGATGCTAACTCAGGGTTAGCAATTATCAAATTCTGAGGTTGACAAAAGTAGTTCATTCCAAAATCTGAAAAGCCAAAATGCTTAATCCTTGGATTCCTATTTTTAACAACACACTGAAATGTTAGAATCAGCGTCATAAAACACGTAACTAAATTAGTTAGACTTGAAGTATTTTTCCTGCCCTCCCAAAGGCAATCTATCCAGACCCCTCGATGCTGTTCACTGCACGGTTTCTGCTGCCAGGATGATGAAGGGGCCATGCTTTGGACAGCTACATCTCCCAAAAGGAAGGGGAGGGCACAGAGGGCCTGTTCTAACTGCTGTTCAACAGGAAGAGTGGGCAAACAGGAATGGCTGTGGCTTGGAGAAAAGGCTGTCAACAGAGAGTCAGGGGGTCTTCAACACACTCTTGCAAGGACAGTGGACACCATGAGTAAAGAGATGCTCAGGGACACCTCAACATCAAGGGTCAAAGAGAGAAAGAGGAAGTGCAAGTAGAGAATGGTCAGAGACAGGAAGAGAACAAGGGAAAAGAATCATGGTGTCCCGGACACAAAGAAAAGGGAGAGAATCTCCAGGAAGAATAGCCAAATGTGTCAAATCCTGTGTTATAGGTAGCACTAGAGAATAGAAAGAGCCCTGCCCTAAGACATCTGGGTCCACAGCAGACCTCCGCCCTAAGCAAGGTGACCCTAGTGTCTCAACACCATCATGCACAAAACAAGGGGTGTGGACAGAATAAGACACAGGGATCCCTCCAGTTCTACAGAGCTATGATGTACTGACTTTCAATTACCATTTACAAAATCAAGAGAGAAAAGGCCGGTGAGTGTTTAACAGTCTGCATCAAGAAGAAATTAAATATACCCCACTGGTTTAATACCATTAATTTTTGAAAATTAAACCAATGAAAATAAATTAATAAATAAATTAATAGCAACACTGATGAGCTATTATATTCCAGTTCTTTAATTGGCAGTAGGAGTCAGTTCTGAACAGGAACTAGAATTTTCCCATTCCCACATTAGCCTATATTGTTACTTCATATAGAGTTTCAAAAAGATCTTCTGTTCCTATAGTCATACACTAACACAAATATAATAGTTTTAAGAATGTAAGAAGAGACATATGGAACAAGATATAACATATTCCAGATGCTCAATGGTAACAAGAGCAAATACCTGCTTGACCCATCTGGTAGTCCATGGGCTCCAAACGCTGGCTGAAGGAGGAAGAAAGCAACAAGCACTTGCTCGATAATGAGTGCAAAAACTGCTGTGGAAGACAAGCCAGCCCAGCTTAAAAATTAAGAGGAGGTCAGGAAATTAGCGAGTGGAAATAAATGGGGAATGAATGGAAAATTTTATTCCCTTCAATGTATATAAAACTCTTTAAAGTACTTATCCACATAAAACAAAATCTTCATATAAACAGAATCATCAGGAAGCATTCTCTAAGATCTAAGTTAATTCAAAGTAACTCAAGTGGGGCTCACGTTCCCCTTGCTGACAAGAGCCGTCACCTCGTAGGAACTCCTGAGATTACAAGGTCAAATTTTGTTCCATTATGCAGCACACTGACAATGCCTCTTCAGAGACATGATCTGTTAATGTATGATTTATTGTAATTAAGCAACACAGTTTAATGTCATCAAGAGGCTTTAATTAGAGAAGGCTGCCGTGTCTTCACGCTGTCAGATCAATTCCTGTTTGCACATCCATACAGACTTACACATGCTCTGAGAACACCTCTGCTTGTACTGAGCAAGACTTCCTCTGGGGCTATGGACTTCCACGTTGTAAAACACTGTATTTTAAAGGTTTGCTCACTTAATGCATTTTGTATGTTCACCGGTAACAGTAACCACAGACTTTAAAAACAAGACAAGAGGCTGACCTGGTGGCCCAGTGCTTAAGTTCGCACATTCTGCTTCGGTGGCCCAGAGTTCACCGGTTCGGATCCCGGGTGTGGACATGCCACCACTCATCAAACCACGCTGAGGCAGCGTCCCACGTGGGTCCTTCTAGTTGTGGCATAACAAGAATATACAACTATGTACTGGGGGGCTTTGGGGAGAAAAAAGAAAAAAACTAAAATCTTCAAAAATAAAAAAAGAGGAGGATTGGCAGCAGATGTTTTAGCTCTGGGCCGATCTTCCCCCTGCCCAAAAAAATCTCCTCTCCTCTCCAGAATGTCCTGCATTGTAACAGACTCCTTTGGGACTTGTTTGAACTCTGAATTACCATGTCTGTAGTATGTTACATTCCCATGTTATGGCACAAACTTTGAATCTCATTTCTGCTAACACATAACCCAACCTCCATCTCCTTTCTCTTTAACCTGCATGTTCCTGAATAAACATAGATGCTGAAGTAGCTATAATCCTCTCGGTTAATACCAAAACTCATTCATATGGATTTGAGAAAGAAGAGGCATCCAATATATATCCCTATTTCCATGACAGTACGGGAAGAAATTATTTGCAAATCATAATATATCATATACAGGACCTGTATACAGAATACATTAATAATTCTTACAACAACAATAAAAAGAAAACTCAATTTAAAAATGAGAAAAGGATTTAAATAGACATTTCTCAAAAAGATGTACAGAAGGGCTGGCCCCGTGGCTGAGTGGTTAAGTTCGCGTGCTCCGCTGCAGGCGGCCCAGTGTTTCATTGGTTCAGGTCCTGGGCGCGGACATGGCACTGCTCATCAAGCCACGCTGAGGCAGCGTCCCACATATCACAACTAGAAGGACCTACAACGAAGAATATACAACTATGTACAGGGGGGCTTTGGGGAGAAAAAGGAAAAAAAATAAAAGGTTTAAAAAAAAAAAAAAAGATGTACAGAAGACATATGTAGCTAACATATGACCATCAATTCCACTTCTAGGTCTCTACCCAAGAATATGTGAAACCTGTGTCCAGGCAAAATCTTGTACACAAATGCTCATAACAGCATTACTTGTAATAGCAAACAAACGAACACAACCAAATGTCCATCAACTGATGAATAAATAAAATGTGGTACATTCATACAATGGAATATTATCAGCAATAACAAAGAACAAATTCCCGAAAATCGACAGCGGTGAATGGTTACACAAGACTGTAAATGCAGTCAATGACACTGAATTATGTTCCTAAAAATGAGTTTTGTTACATATATTTTATCACAATTTTTAAAAATTAAAAGGGAGGAGGATAGGAATGAAGTGTTGATTCACGGTACAATGTGGATGAACCTCAAGAACATTACCCTAGGTGAAAGAAGCCAGACACAAAACGCCACATACTTTATGATTCCATTTATATGAAATGTCCAGAATAGGCATATCCATAGCAACAGAAAGGACATTAGTGATTGCCAGGGCCTGAGGGGGAGGAAGGGAATGTGCAGTAACTGCTAACGGATATAGGTTTCAATTAGGGGTGACAAAAATCTTCTGAAATTAGATAGAGGGGACGGTTGCAGAACTGTGAATATACTAAAAACCACTGAATTGTATATTTTTGTGAATTTTATGGTATATGGATTATATCTTAATAAAGTTGTTATTTTAAAAGATAGTGGGAAGCAGCTTAAGAAACTTGTGCATGTGTGTGCATGTACAAAAAGACAAGAATGTATGTATTGAAAACTACTTCCCCAGTTTGGATTGGTTTGTTTTTCAGGGCAAATCCACACAAAGGATCGTCCCATTCCCAACTCTGCAGGGTCTTAACAAGTGCAACCCTCAAGTCCTGCCACAACTTAGAGGGCCCATCAGATTGGCAGAAGACCAAGGAGGCCAATGGCACTTGTCTAACTAGCATCCACCAATGCAGCAAGCCAAATCCTTTTCAAACACCTTGGTCCCTTCTTTTGGAGCTTTACTATAGGCCATTGTCACTACAACAAATAGTCCTTCAGAAGTATAGAGACATTATGGGATAATTTGGAAGACGGGTTTTAAATTTTGCTCCTTCCACATAATAAAACTGTTCCTATACAATGCAGCTTTCAAGAGACCTCCCAGTTTAATTAAACGAAAATAAAGATTTGGTTTTAACCTTGAGTCTCTTATGTTAACATATTACGCAATGTATTTTAATTCATTAATAAAAGAACTGTTTGACAAGTTTGAGCTCCAATTACTATTCAGATATATCTTAAAAATTAAACTCATGGGACAAATTGCTAGGTTGTTTTCCTGAAATAATGATTTGCCCTCCTCCTGTAAAATATCGATAAATTATCAATGAACTAGTTTGCAAGAATATTCACATCAGGCTTTGCAGGCCTTTTTTTCCTGGCCCATTTTAATCCTCCCACCTTCTTCTTCCTTCTACACTCTGATTATGGCTAAGTTAGAGCTGCTGGTTTTTAGTTTGGCACTACTTCTTTTTACCAGCCTTTCCAAATTTTTCACTCATGACCCGACTCTGGCTCCTATGCCAGAGCATACATTTGTACTGGATTACCCTAGCAGGTATGCTCCCAAATCTCTGTGGTATTTCATAAACTCTTGGTCAAATGGATAGCTTCAAGTACTGGGGTAGAGGGTCTTTTTCTGCTTTCCTTTCCCAATATTAGTCTACACGTTTGCTCTGCTTTTTAAATGGGGAGTGGGAAGGACAATGTATTTCAGAACAACCACTGATTTCTCAAGACAATGAAAATGTACGTTTCATTACCTACTGCAATGAATAGGTAAGCACTTATCAGACTGTCTTAAGAAACAATTATTCAATTACAGCACTTAACAATATTTCACAGAACTTGAATAAAGTCACCTTCTGAAAACATCTGACCACTTTGAGGTATTCAGTCTTCCCAAGCAGGAAAGTGGAGAGCTGATTTTTTTTTTAAACCAGTTTAAGAAATCTTTTGATGTCACTTTCTAGTATTAAACAACACCTCTTTGCAATGCATGCATCTTTTGGATAATTCACTAAAAATAATGACTGAACAGCGAAGTTTCTGACTATCCTATTTCCACTATTCATGTCGTGGAGTGTTCAAAATGTTAAGTGTTTTGAATACTTTTTTATTTTATCTATTTTTGAAATACACATTGTCCCTTTAATAACACCATGCACTAACCTAAGGCTGTCAACGTAAGCAATTTATAATCATATTTCTGGTGAAAGAAAAATGCACTTAATTAACATTATTGGATATTAAAACAAAAAAAGAAGAAGAAGAAAAAACCCACACACTGACACCACATTTCCTCCGGTAATTTTAACTCGTGACCACTGTGTTGTATCAAGCGCTGGCCACACAAGTGGATCAACTTAACCATTCCGTTGCTGGCGGAGGATGTGGACGCGGTGGTATTAAAGAGGGCGCGAGCTTGTAGAGTAACCTCACCAGACCAAATAACCTCCTGGCCACACAAGTAGAAAATAATTAAAACAAGCACGATTCCAATTTAGCTTTGTAACCAGATGGTGAATGAAAGCAGACAAAGGCTCATTTTGTGAATAACCTGGAGAACAGCTCCTAACAGTTTCTTTTAAACTTACAGCCTGACTTGTGAAACAAAAAAAGGAAGGGGGGAGGGAGGGACCGGTGGTTTGCACTAGAATTCACTCCCAGAGCACATACATGTCATTTTCCCTAGGTCATGACCAGAGAAATCACAATTTATTCCTTAAATGAAGGCCAAGTTTAATTAGAGTAAAACCCAAAAACTCAGTAAAAATTAAAGGACAAGATGCTGCTACACACCTATTTCACTGATCAGCACTGAGCTGTACATGAACAATTATACAAGGTAAATTTTTCAAATCAGCAGGGCTCTAAAACAACACAAAGCTCCACCAACATTCTACAAAGAATTTTCCCAAAGAATAAAATGAACAACATTTGCAACTTAACACAAAACTCATGTTCTGTATTTTCCTCCCCCAAGAAGGATAATGGTATTCCACGAGTGGGCAAAAAACAACTTCTTAAAATAAAACCCAGTAACTTTGCTAACACTGCACAAAGACACTGACATCAGTCTGGAAATGGGAAGACAAAATCCAAATGGCTGCCTGGCCTTCACAAACTAGACAGAGTGCAAGTGGTTAACCTGCATATTAAAGATGGAAGTGCTTGCCCATGAAAGGGAGATGCCAACTAATCTGTGTACCCTCACATGGGGAGAGCAAAAGAGACCATAATCCTGTACAGAATGCTCCACCTACACACATACCCACTTCCCTCGGTTGACAGCGAGTCCGCCATGAGTGAAGAGGCAGAGACATAGAAGAGTTCGTTTCAGCACATGACCACAATCATGCTCAGACCTCTGTGAGATCCCCGCAGGTTGTCAACTCTCCCTATCCATGAACAGTTGGCAGCAGCTGACTTCCCCAGGCCCATCACTCCCGGAATCCCACCCGCCCTGACTCTCTGTCCACCCTCCCACCCCGCAGGATTAATCACAACCACAGGGCAGAAGAATCCCAGGCCAGAGTCCCAAGGGATGGTAAGGATGATTAAGGAGGGAACTGCAGGGCTAAGGGGATAGCAAAATAATGCACACATACTAAAGGGACATTCGTTTCTGCCTCATTAAATTCCAGCACCAATACAGAGATTGTTTCTCGGGGTGCCTAAATTCTGTTTCAGACCTAGTTTGCTTCCTTGAGCCAATGGATTCACAATGGGTGTATGGACACTCATCTGGTCGCAAGAGCAAGATGAGAACCCAGCAAAAAGCCCATTTTGAGGGTATTACATTTGGAGGCCTAAGAGTCACCTCTCTAGCTTTCACTGCTGACCACTGTGCACCAGCCTTGTGAACAGGGGCTATGCCCCAAGCCCATCCTTACAGGGCTGGGGCCTCCAGAGCTATAGATCTAATGCACATCTGAGGAGTAGCCTTCCTACAGCAGCAACAGTCATGCCCCACAAAACACATGCTGCAGTGTTGTAAATGAAGTCCTTAACGACTTTAAATGGAGCAAAGGGGTCCCTGACAATTTGAATCTCTGCTTTGAGGTCACAGCAGCACACAGTCTCATTATGAGTGTATGTATGTTCTGAACATTAGAGTAACACACACTCCAGTCCTGGCTTTAGCACTTACTAGTTAGTTAATGTTACATTGCGCAGCTTGGATCAACATTTTTGTGTTTTGAATCCCTCTTCTGTAAAAACAGGAGTAAGCATTCAATAAATGTTAGCTATGTTCTAAGCTCTGTACATGTAGAATCAATTAATCTTTCCAAGAACACTAAATAATAATAGTAATAACTAAAATTTACAGCACCTCTTAAGTAACTTGCCCAATTCCCACACACAGAGGGAGCAGAGCAGGAGAAACAGCCCCCTGCAAGCAGAGTTGAATTGTAAATAATACCTGTGAAGCACACCTCACAGAATGCCTGGTACACAGGACTCACCTAGGTAAATAGTAGCTACTAAGGTATAATTCCTGATGAGTTTTGGAGAGTTTGGAGACGCTCGTGCAAGTTCTGTAAGCCGCCTGAATTCCGTACCCCTGTGGGAGCATTGTCTGCTTCAAGAGCTCAGAACACGGTAAGGTTAGTGTACTCCAGCCTGTCTGTCAGGACCTCCAGGGGCCCACATGGTGCGGAGAAGCCCTCCCTGGGTGCTGCAGGAGGCTGGCCCTGACCTCACCTCTGGGTATTCTCCCTTCATGAACTCTCACTGTGGGTGATTCTTTCATTGGGCCAACATTTATTTAACAGCTACCCGTGCCAGGTCCGGGGTAAACAGTCACCAGCAGTCCCCTAACAGGGTAATGGATCAAAGGGGGCCATGGCAGCACAGAAAGGAAAGGCACCTCTGAAAACAAACAACAAAGAGGCTATGTAGTTCGTATTGTGACAGAAATATGAACAGGGCAACATGAGAGAGATACAAACATGAATGATACATCTAACTGGGGGGGACAGAGAAGGCTTCACAAAGAAAAGGACCTTGAATCTTGAACGATGAGAACGTAAAAAGGAAAAGGGTGGAGACCTCGTTTGGGCCCTGTTCATCTCCAAGCACATTAATCTGATTTTGGTAAAATTTGCCCTAAAACCACATTTCTAAAATCCTATGGGGGCTTGTTCATACAAGATCCTTCCTTCCACTGGCTTCAAGAGTGCTTGATCCTCTCCTTCACTCAGAATCCTCTTTTCTCCTCCCCCAGCTCAGCCCCCAAAGCACCACCCAAGCCCCGCAGGTCAACCAGCATTCAAAATGAGCCTCACTGAATTCAGCCTCACTCACATTTACACCTGCCTAAGGTCCCATCATCAGATCTCACCCTCAAGACGGTTTCACTAGAGGTGCATTTCTGAGGCAATTATGAGGTCGCATTCATGCACCCTCAATCACACTACTCAGCCATGTGCGAAGGCACTCACAGACCCAAGGAGTTAACTATTTTGCAGAAGTTTCCAGATACCAATTGAACACCATAAATACCATACACTTGTGCCCCCGAAAAGGTGCAGGTGAGGGACTGAAATATGAAAATGTGCAGGAGATAAAGTGGAAGCCATCAGAAGGGAAGAATGAAATACAAAAAAAAAAAAAAAACCCACAAGGATGGTCTATCCTCAAAGCAAAATCCTATCAACAGGATTTCAGATCTGCCCCAAAGGGTGCTGGCAAATTAGCCCACACAACTGCACGCACAAAAGTTATGCCCCTCAGGACAACTGACACTGTTTCTTCAACAAATTACAAATTGCAGAGGTGAGGGTAGGGACAGGGGTGTTAGACTGGTAATAAATTTGTTTTTATCAACCAATCTCAATGTATGCACCTTACTTTAAATCAACTGTTAAAAACAGAATGAGAGACAGTTGGGGAAACTGGAACACTGACTAGCTATTTGATATTAAAAACTATCATTTATGTTATGGTACCCTGGGTGTGTTTTCTTTCATTAGAATCCTCATCTTGGAAACATTACTTTATTAAAAAAAACTACATGATATGATGTTTTGTGATTGGCTTCAGTACAATCCAAGGGGTGGAAATAGAGGTATAAGTGAAACAAAACTGACCACGAGGTGGATGTTGCTGCAGCTAGGATGGGTATGTGGTAGTACAATATCTTCACTACTTTTGCATATGTTTGCAATTTGCTATAACAAAAGTTTCTTAAAGGCGGAAAGGTGTTTACTCCTCTAGAAAAAAGGTTTTAAACCACACAACATGTCAGTAGAACACCAATTATCACAGTGTTGGGTCTCAGAATCTCACTGCACGCTGAAAAATTACTGAGGACCCAAAAGAGCTGTTATTTACTACTTGGGATAAGGATATTTAGATATTCACATTAAAACTGAGAAAATTTTTAAATATATACATATTAATTCATTCAGAAAATAACAAAACCATTACATCTTAACATAAATAACAGTCCAAATTTTTAACTTTCAAAATTAAAAAATTTAGTGAAAAATGTGGCAATGTTTTCTACTTTTGCAAATCTCTCTTAATGTCTGGCTTAATATACTGTCATCAGGATTCTCATAACTGAATTCAATCAGACGTGCTATCATGTAGCATGTAGGCTCTGGAAAGCCCCGCTGCACAATTGGGACGGAATGCGAGTGGAAAAGGAAAGCGATGTCTCCGTGCTCCTGTGATAATACTTTTTACCTTGCAAACTCCCAAAAAGGGACTCTGAGAACCCCAGGAATCCCTAGGTAACACTTTGAGAACCAGTGAGGTGGAAGAAAAAGTCTGTGGAAAAGGCAGAATTTCCTTGACACTAGGCCTATGGAGAACCCTGTACTCCTCTTTATTCTAAGTCCAATGAGGCACAAGATTTAAGTGCCCAGAGTTGGCAAAAAGAACACTGTGTCACACTTAGCCCTTGTGCACACAGCACCATTAGGAGGAAGGGCCTCTGTGTAGCAGTGACTGGCATAAAGTACCTTTAAACAGTGACATATATAAATCCAAGACAAGCTGTGAATATCTAAGAAACACTGTTTTCTAGACTGTTGATCCCTAACAGGAAATCAATATACTAGGTCTCCTGACAAGCATTTTTCTTTTAAATGAAATAGAAAAAAACTGAACAGATCAGAGCATGTCATAGATAGTAATGACAGTAAGGCCAAGTTTCATGAAATTTGTTTCAGTTGTATGCGTGTGTACACAAATTTGGGTCTTAATTAAAATTTTCTTAGTGCAAATAAAAGTCAAAATTTTAAAACACACTATGCTTGGGTAACAAGGTACAGATTCTAAAAGTCTTTGAAAAGAAAGAGAAAAGGAAGAAAAACAGTATTTGAAGAGGAAACAAGTAAAGGTGGTGGGCCTGCTGACTAAATAGGAAAGAATCCAACTTCTCAGGGGACAAAACAGGGTACAGGGCCAGAAGAAAAGAACCTAGAGTAGTAGATTCTGCAACTCCTCCTGGAAGCATCTAGCCTGTGAATTTATTTACTCAGAAAGAGACACACACAGAATTACACAGATAGATGTGAGAGGATGTTCAATGACAGAAAACGGGAAATCTGACAGTCAATAGCAAACTTTTTTATTAAGTACAATACACCTGCCTGCAAACCAAAGGCTACAGTGCAGCCGTTGCAAAAAGATGAAAGTTGAGCCATACACAGTACAAGAGACATCTACGATACACAAGGACCTGTCCTCACAACCTTTCAACTTATAAATTTTTAGTGTAAAACATGGGCACCCCTGCACCAGCACCAGACAGCAGTAGTGACCATCAGCAATGGGCCTCATGTAGGGGCCACCCGCAAGGGGCCCTACATTCTTCTATCACCACCTGTTGAAATGTAACCAAACAGACTCAGGGGCCTTCTGTAAATTAAGTGAAAAAAACAAGTTTCAAAACTGTGGTACGATCTTCACTTTAATAGGAGGAAAATGAAATTATACGCACATACAAATACAGAGAAAATCTTTGAAAGAATTTCCTCTAGCGAGAGAGATGGAACAGGATGGAGAATTTATTGCTTTAGTCCCTTCTGTACTGTTGAAATTCTGTGTCAAAGGGAATGGATTATTTTCAGAGTTTAAAACCAAAAATAAAACAACATTCATTTAAAAAAAAAAAAATCACCTTTGACCCATACTGTGCACCAAACAAAAATTAATTCCAACAGTGGTCGTAGCATAAAGGTAAAACAAAATTGTTAAACTCCTAGAGGAAACATGGGAGATTAATCATTGCAATCTTAAGCTATACAAGATTTAGGACACAAAATAGGATGAATAAGATAAATTGGGCTTTATCCAAAAAAAAAAAAAGGTTCTGTTTCTACGAAAGACAATGTTAAGAAATGTTATGGCCTGAGTTGTGACGACCCCCCCCCCCCCAACAAAAATACAATTGCCCTAACCCCCAGTACCTCAGAACTTGTCTGTATTTGGAAATAGGGTGTTTAAAGAGGTGATTAAAATGAAATGCAGTCATTAGGGAGGGCCCTACAACAAAGTGACTGATGTCCTTATAAAAAGGAAGTCTGGATGTGTACAGAGGAAGAGGATGTGAAGGTACAAGGAGAAGACAACCACAAATCTTGGAGGCAGGCCTCAGAAGAAACAAACCTGATGTCAGATTTCTGGCCTCCAGAACTGTTGGAAAATAAATTTCTGTTGTTTAAGCCGCCCAGTCTGTGGTCCTTTGTTACGGCAGCCCAAAGCAAACTAATACAGAAAATAAAGAACACATGTGGAAAACACATCTAATAACAGACTGGTATCCGCAATACATAAAAAAACCTCAATACTCCATAGGAAAACAGCGCAATTTAAAAACGGACAAATTGCATGAAAAGATGCTCAGCATCATTAGTCACTAGGGAAATGCACAATAAAACCAGTGAGATTCTACATCATACCTATTAAAATGGCTAGAACTAAACAGCTGATAATACCAAACACAAAGGAAGCCGCAAAAGCAAACTGAACCCTCATACATTCCTGGTGGAATGCAGGAGTACAGTCACTGTGGAAAAGTGGCATTTTCTTATAAAGTTAAACATGCATTAGCAATGAATACCTAGCAATGACCTAGGAACAAATACCACAACCTCACAAAAACCTATATATAGCAGCTCTATTCACAATCATCAAAAACTGGAAACAACCAGATGTCCATGAACTGATGACCAGATAGACAAACTGTGGTACATCCACACAACAGAATACCACTCACCAATACAAAGAGATGACTTTCTAATACCAATGACATGGATGAATCTCAAACACATTAATAAACTATACTCACAAGGCTACATACTGCCTGATTCCACCTAAGACATGCCAGAAAAGTCATAGAAAATCTAGGAAAGAGATCAGTGGTTAGAGCGAGGATTAACTACAAAGGGGCAGTTGACCTGTGATGGGTTATACCATTACTTGCGTTTGTCAAACTTCATAGAACTGTACACCTAAAATAGGCAGATTTTACTGCGTGCTAATTATACCTCAATATAAGTCTATTTTACTCAGGGCATAATGCCACAGGTGTGCCCCAAGATCCTTGCACATGACAGACCAGTGTTGTCCAACAGGTATATAACATGAACCATGCAATAACTTTAAGTTATCAAACAGCTATAGTAAAATTGTTAAAACAGGTGAGATTAATTTTAATAACACATTGTATTTAACTCAAATATATACAAAAATCATATAAACATATAATCAATATAGAAACCAAGTGATTTAGTTCTACTTTCATAGTGCTAAGCCATAGAAATTTCACGTGTATTTCACACGTATACAGACCATATCAATTCAGACCAGGCCTACAGTACAAGGTCTCACAGTGGCTAGTGGCTTCCTTCACATCTGAAGTAACTTTGAGCCCTAAAGTGCAGGACAAAGCCTATTTCAGGGGAAAAGCACAAAAGGGAGAAAAGGTAAGGTGTCTGACTGAAAGCCTCTGTTGGTCTTACTCTTCAGGGGCAGTAGAGAGTCACCAACATATCTACGACAGCTGTGGAGTCAAGCCAGGGAACAGGACTTCCCTGGTGCCGCAGCACACCCAAGCTAGGCTAAGATGAGTCACTCAGGCACCCGCAATCACACACACGCACACACCCAGCTCACTCTTCTTATTGTAACAAAGGAAAAGCAAACAACAAGACAGAGCTACTCCTACACAATTCACATATGCTTAATGCATGTAGAAGGCAACACAGGAGAAATGGTTTTGGAAAACCAGGTTGAGCCTGCCTGCCTACCAGGCAAAAGCCCACCACCACCCACACGGATCCAAAGTTCCTTACCATGGCCTGGGAAGCAGAACATTCTGTCGGAAAACCGGACAAGCCCCATGCTGTGGGAAAAGGTAACCTACAGTCCTGGTGCTTGCTACCTTAGCACTGAACTGAACTGCATTTCTAGAATGAGCCTGCCACTACAACCAAATCGCACAGTCCAATCTCAAATGAACCAGATAATTCAGACCAGCTTGCAACTTTTCTTTTTGTTTTAAGAATACCATATGCTGGGGCTGGTCCTGTGGCCAAGTGGTTAAGTTCACGCACTCCACTTCGGCGGCCCATGGTTCGGATCCTGGACGCAGACATGGCACCGCTCATTAGGCCACGCTGAAGCGGCGTCCCACATGCCACAACTAGAAGGACCCACAACTAAAAATATACAACTATGTACTGGGGGGCTGTGGGGAGAAAAAGGAAAAATAAAAAAAAATCTTTTTAAAAAAAAAGAATACCATATGCTATTAGGTTTATATGACAGTTACATCTGATATTCTGGAATGGGGGGGAGGGGGTTGGTTTGAAGACATAATCTGGAAGTAGCTAAGAAATCATCTATCCTTCTCTATCCTGAAATCTCCCCCTGCCACTCGCCCTTAATGTTACAGATACCCCATACAAAGGATCACCTCAAGAGAAGTTATCTTCTTAGCTAACTAAGAGAAAGTAAGCCTGGTTCAGCCACTGGCTGATTGCACATGCTCCCTGACCGCTGGCTGAAAACACTGCCCAGGACCGGGGTTTAGACAAATCCCAGAAACAGTTCTTGAACACTTACAATATATGCCAGGCACTATTATAAGCACTTCTCCTGTGATGCAACGTCACTTAATCCTTCAAGTTAGGTGCTGGTATTCAGTATCTCCCACGCTGCAGAAAGGCGAAGGACTCAAGAAGTGAAGAATGTTACTCCAAGCACACACTTAGGCATCTGTCCAGACCACCATGGGCACAGGGAAATATACAGGGTGATAAAACATTTTTTAGGCTACTGCAAATCAGTAATGCATACAGCGCTATTTGAGCACCCTGTTCTTTAACCAGATCAGAACCAGAGGTGCCAACACAACTTCTCCTTGCCCTTCTTAATATCCCCTTGAAAGCTAAGGTCCAAGAAATGGTCATCAGATTATTCTATATGCTTCTCGGTATATCTGAGATTACATTTACAAGTTTTTCATTCTACCAACCAATCAGGACCTATGAAGATTTCCCACCCTCCCATCAAACCCCAGACACCAATTTTAATAGTTAAGAACCCTTTCAATTATAAAATTAGAGTGGTAACTCACGCTCTACTATTATTGACTAACTTCTTATACCCTCAAGGAAAGTATTTTTCTTGTTGTTACCCTGCTTAGCCATTGACCCAAAGAGAGCAGCAATTAGTTTGTAAATACAAGGGGCAGTCATACAAGATGCTGAAAAAAATGTGTTTTCTGCTGACAAGTTATGAAATACATAAGTCCCCTGACACTCACGGTCTTTGGTTCTGAACAACTAGATTGGTTTCACTGCCATCAATATTTGATGATAGAAATAGAGCAGAAGCAATAAAACGATACAAACCAAATATCTCAGACCCTCCCAAAAAGATTTTCAACCTTGTTATACACTTCCTGGTCAAACATCATTTGAATTGCACTGCTGTAACACTTCAATCCTTATCTAAGTGTGCACTTTCACATTAACGAAATGTGTTCTATAATTAATATTCTGAACACTCACATGGGCACAGTGAGCCTCAGTTAATGTACAGAGTAAACAACTCATGAATAACTATTAAGAATTAATTTATGGGGCCAGCCCTGTGGCCGAGTGGTTAAGTTTGTGCACTCCACTTCGGTGGCCTGGGGTTTCACTAGTTCGGATCCTGGGCGCGGACCTAGCACCACTCATCAGGCCATGCTGAGGTGGCATCCTACATAGCAGAGCCAGAAGGACCTACAACTAGAAGATACAATTATGCACTGGGGGGCTTTGGGGAGAAGAGGAAAAAGAAAGAATTAATCTATGATTTCTTTAGTCAAGGCAAAAAATGGCATGCCCTTTATTCCTACAACAAGAAGGTGGCTGATTATATTGATGATAAAACTTAATATAATATAAATTGGCAATGGCCTAGGTCTTCCACCATTGGAAACATTCAGAAATCAAACTAAAATTTTGGAAGAAATCTAGTCATTTTCTTCCCAAAATTCTTTTTATACATTTCTGGCATTTTCAATCTGCTCACAATATGCAACCAGTGCCCAAAATATTGCTTTGTACAATCAATATATATCTCGAGTAAATGTTACTCATGATACACTGCCTCCTCTCCCCAAATTAACATACTATAATTTCATAAAACTCCCCAAACAAGATGGGCGAATGCACCAATACTATAAAATTACTCCAAACTGGAGATCATATTTCATATGCAGTTTTTAAAAAAACACACAAACAGTATATCATCTTCTTGGGTGCCACTGGCTAAAAATACTATAGACTGTTCTTTATTGGTTTTAAATTTCATATGCAATATATGTAAGTTAGAGGCCATATGGTTAATTTCACAAATGAAATATAGTGGGTAATTATTTCCTATATTATCCATTCTGAATAACATCTAATCTAGCTGCTCAAGAAAGATTCCTGATTAGATAAGGAGGAAACGTTTTATGTCATTAGCTATACAGTTTCGTCTTGTTTAGGAACTGCACTGTAATGAGTACCAGATGAGTTTAAAGTACAGTAGGTTTCAAAACAGCCTCCAAATCACCTTTATGTAGCCTTTTCATAAGGAACAGTGAACCCTCTTACATGATAAAGGCCCCAAGATACTAATCCACTCCAAGATAGTACAGAGACAATCACCAAGTTTCTTAAAGTACATTTTTCCTATTTTCACCCATACATTCTATGAGCTGCCTAATTAAATTCAAGGTTTTCCTCTTTCCTTCTAAACCAGTCACAGTGGAAACAAACAGGGTTAACCTAGCTTGGATTACTGGTATATAACCAAGACTTTACCTGTATCTTAATTAAATATTAAGTCACTGGAATTGTGGGGAAAATAAAAACAGCAATGACATTTTCTGTTCTCCTTTCTAGCCTCTCCAACCACAGTGTAAGTTTCTTCCAGTCAGCTTTCCCCGAATACTGATCCACACAGGATCAGATGCTACCAGTGAACCATACTGAAAAGGGGACGACAACAGTTTTAACTTTTGAGACATACTGAAAAACTGTGACAATGGAAGAAGCTAGTGAGCTGAAATTAACCAAGTTCTAATAATATAGCTGTGTCTATTTGAAATGTCCGACTTGTATTTACATAGAAACACTCCCTAAACAGGGTGTGACTGAAATATCTCAGCACCTAGCTCCAGTTCAAATAAGGAAAGAGTCACGGGGCTGAACTTCTCTGAAATCAAAACGTAAATGATGCAGTGGAGCAAGAAGCTTGATTATTGCATCAAATTTACATAATTTGCAACCGTTGATTAGGTGGTTTTTCTCATAGAAAGTTAAAAAGCCATCCCTCAGGTTCAACTTCCCCTGCTCCTCCCTCAAGTACAGACTCCATTTCCCAATTTTGTTCCAGAAACCAGACAGATAGTCCATCTGACTCACAACATAATGGTCACCGCAGAACTATGGAGGAAAAAGGTTCTACACAAGACAATGACTGTCAGACCCATCCTTATGTTTAAGGCAGCAGCTCCTCGTGGTCCCAAGTTTCCAAACAGAATCAAACATCTGTGTTTGAGTTGCACGAATCTCTTCAATGATTTATAACATAACATATATATATATATATCCCTACTCCTCCAAGAAAGTGAATAAGCCAGAAATCCAGTCATCCTTTCTCTGAAATTACCAAAGGTCTGCTTTCTTTTTGCCCGTTAGCTCAGAAAACTGATTGGAACTGAACTTCTAGGCTGCTTCCTTATGCCCTTTTAATAAAGGCAACCACAGCAAAGAAAACAGAAATTAGTGGCAAGTACAGAGCTTTTTGCCACTGGGATTCACAGCAGCCTTTGGACAAGCCATTATGGTTGTCTGGCTCCAGCTCTCTTCTCAATAACCACTACCCCCTTTCTTGCCTACCCCACACCACCCTCCAAGATCAAAGGCAGCACTTACTGTTTATAACATCCTGAGCAATCCAGGAATCCCAAGAGGTTTTTGTTACCTTTCCCATCCCTTACTGTCTCTGCTCCAAAAAATATTTCCTAATGAGGGAGGCCAGCCCTGCCATAGTCACTGGCCCAAATGACGCTCCTTAACTTGACGATGCTTAACAGGGGGGCTGTGGGGGTGTCTCTGGTCAATGTTAGGACAAGTTCTTCAAGAGCATGTGGTTCCCGGCCTCTACTTCCCAGCAAAGCAAGTTTCTCTCATTGTAGACAGGTGGCAACAACAAAAAAAAAAAACACCAAGAAATCCCCAAAAGTTCTCGCTGGATAAATAAAATGCCCCAAGTATCCTACAACAACAAAATCCTTTGTGTGTGTTTCTGTAGACATTGAGATGCACCTTCGAGAGGAGGGCGAAACTGCAGGGAGCACAACCCAACCTGAGCAGCAGGGCCAGAACACTCCTTTCTCCCTTTCCTCCTCCATTCACCTTTGAAACCCCAAATGCTGGCTCTCTAGCCCTGACACCAGTCAGACCCTGGACTTCAGCTTTTTCTTTGCAGTTTAAATACAATCGCAGAGCAAGATCTGTTTGTGTAATCATTCTCATCCTCACAGCTGTCCTGTTCGCTTTTCAGGGTGTGCTCCATGCCCAGGGACATCAGCAAACTTCCCAGCGCCAGAGAAACATACTTGCCTCGGCCTCCCTGTGCATTCTCACCTCACCTGCTGAAACTGGTTGGCGAGGCCCAGCCAGCAGCAAACATGGCAGAAGGGAAGCCTAAATACACATGTTTCGTGGGAGGAGCAGTGGTATTGAAAAAAACCCGACAGGGGGGGATCATCACCTCCCACTCCTGCCCTCAGTTAGCTCTGTACATCCTAGCTTTGTGTGGTGCCTTGAAGGTATAAAATGGCCTCCAAGGGCACATCCGCCATGGGGGTGAAAGGGAGGTGAGGGGGGAATGGGAGGGCCTACAACAAAAACCCAGACACAGCATGGCATTTCGTCACATTAGAAACTCAGTAAGAGACACTAATTCAAACTGAAATGCAAAAAACGCACTCCATCTAAGGCAACACCTCAGACATTCACAGGGCAGTTCTGGTTGGAACTCTTGAGTCCACTGGTTACATGATAAGCGATCAGGTAGAGAGCTTTGAGAAAACTCACTTTTACTGATTTCGGAAGCAGGGCAAAACCTAAGTTCAAGAGGTAAAACTCCAGGTTTACTAAGTCAAAGGTAAAACTTTCCTAGGGAGTTTTGGGGGAAATTACTTAGCGCAACGTTTCCTGAACATCTCAGATTTCAAACAAAGTGTATCTTTACCTGCAAATCCACGCATCACCTTTAAATGACTGCCAGAGTTACACCAAACCCTGACTACCTCAGAAGCCAAATTATTATCTAGAAGACTTGCATTTCCAAGTAAGAGAAAAAAACTGACATGTTAACATTCTCTCTACATTTTACAGACAGAGTATTTCTGAACTGGTTCTTTCCCCTTTCTCAAGGGGGTTTCACGGGGGGGGGGGAGGGGCAGGAAGAAATTATTTCTGACTAAAAAATTCTATTGCTAAACTGATCAAATCAAGTTAAATACTGCAACAAAGTACCATTTCTAATTATAAATAACTGCTGGGAGAAGGAAGTTTAAAATCACAACCGCTAATACTTAAGATGTCTACAAGGATTCATGCTAGACCAGACACTCACTCAAACCCCACAGCAATCCTAAGCCAATGGTGCCACTAACTATACTCTCTCTATATGAGGAAACTGAGGCACGGACAGGCTAAATGACTTGCCCAAGGTCATTCCACTAAAGGCAGAGTTGAGATTCAAACCCAAGGTATCTGGCTCCAGCAATCCTTTTAACCAAATCATACTGCTCCAAGGGTCTGTTAAAAACTAACCAAGAGGGGTTGGCCCAGTGGCAAAGTGCTTAAGTTCACACGCTCCACTTCAGTGGCCCAAAGTTTGCCGGTTTAGACCCCGGGTGCAGACCCACACACCACTCAGCAAGCCATGCTGTGGTGGCATCCCACAGACAAACTAGAGGAAAATAGGCACAGATGTTAGCTCAGGGCTAATCTTCCTCATCAAAACAACAACAACAACAACAAACACTGAACAAGAGCTGAGCTCTTAAAACAGATTACTACAATCCAAAAGCAGTACCTAGCTAGCTAGATAGAAGGATAATCTTTGCAGTGAGAGGAATTCTTCATTTCCTTCAGCCTCTGACTACGAGACATTGATTTCAAGTGCTTAATTTAATAGCACTTACAATATTGTGGCCTATGGGTTCACCCCAGAATCACTTAAGGTGCTGGTCTAGAGAGAGAGGCTCCACACACAGCTCACTCTCACCGGTTTCTCCCTCCTTCTCTGTCAACTGGCCCATGAGCGCAGCAAATACTAAAATATGTGGTGCTTCCCTGTTAGCACTATAGCCATCTCCTATCACTTGAGAAAGGGAAATAAAAGTGGTTCTCCATTTTTTCTGTGATACCACTACTGTTACTGGCAAGAACGGTCCAAAACATCTTCACCTTTAAGCAGTACAAAGCATAAGGAATTCCACTGTCCTTAGCAACAAACCTTAAAATTATTCAAGAAGCAATCTTTTTATAAGATATTCCTAACTGGTAACCTCTGCTGAATAGCAACACAACCTGTATTTCCTATCTTTTCAAGCAAGCAGCTCTCCTTTTAGAATCAAAACGTGCACAGGCCCCGGCCTCAGTTGTACTTTCAATATTAGTTGAGAAAATACTTAACAAGATGACACTTACGGAATGGAACCAGAAGAAAGAAAGCAGTCATGTAATTTATCTACGTTCTAATCCTAGCTCCAGTTTACGTCCTCAGTCACTAGGGAAGCAATATGAAGATAGAAAGAGTAATTTAAAATTTATCACTTTCTTCTTCCATAGATTTGGGAACCATAAAAAAAATTTTATTTCAAAAGTCAGTAATAGCAGGTACTGACTATATCGACAGCATACTGTGTCCAGCTGGCACACACCACATGACTCACTTCATCAAAGAACTTTCCCAATTGTTGTTACAGTATCAGACTGAAAATTCAAACTGAATTAGACATGAAGAAAGAACTGGGCACAAACTCCACTTAATCTTCAAGTAACTCAGGACTACCACAACTAATGGGGACCTGCAGCCCAGAAGTGACCTGCAGCAGCTGAAGATACTTCACTCCTTTGGCCATATTCCATCCCAATTACTAAGGTATTCTAGTTGCACTATAGACACACCACAGCTCCTAAATACACAAGTGGTATGCGAAGATTCTGCTCTTCACTCTAGGGTTTATTGACTCTGCTATGCTCCCCATGCTAAAGATCAAAGCTATGTTTGAAACTAATTCTTCAAGATGAGGCAACAAGTCACACAGTCATTCTCATTACTCTGGGAAGCCTGCTGATATGGGTGGGGAAAAAGTAGGCATAAGCTTTGCTAAGCCGCCATAATGGAGTCAATCAACCCCAATTCCAAGGGACCAACACCGTTTCTGACCCTCTGTTGTCCTACAGAATGTCCACTAGCCAGCGTCCTAAAAAAGTGCTGTTTGTAATCAAACTGTGTAAACTCTGCTTTCTGACACAATCGACATACTTTAATACAACAATAATTTTTGGACTAGCATACTACTCTTCGGTTTCCTGTGAAAGGCTTTTACCAAGGCGGCCAGGACCGAACCAACTACACCAGGTATGGACATTTTTTGCTTTACCAATGTGCTCTAGACACCAAGAATGATAAAAGTAATTAATAATAACTCACAATTTATTATTGCCAATTCATTTCATAGTCCCCCATGATCTACTTCTGACATCTGTGTTGTATGGATTCCCTTTGCCATTTTGCGAATTAAAACTTCCTCTTTCCTGCTACTCCAAGAGACCTCAACTGTATTCCCAGGGCTCTGTCAGCCGCAACACACAAGTACGGAACTATATGAGTTCTCTCTGAGGCATGGTTTTACTTAGCTCCCAATATTGAGAAAGCTAACACCAGAAGTCATAATGTGAACTAGAGCAAATTTCAAAGTACTATTTACTCTGTCATTCATTCAGCAAATACTTACAAGCACGAAGCACCAGGCTTGCAGTAAATCTGTGAGCAAGGACAAAAAGATTCCTGCTCTCATGGAGTTTATATTCGGGTAGAAAAAACAAAAACAAGTGAATAACAAATTCTGAGGTAGCGATAAATGTTAGAAATAAAGGGTAATGGGACAGAATAACTAGCAGGGGAGCAACACGAGTGGGGGAAGATGACATGGGCCATCCCAGGAGCCAGAGAATTCCAGTCCAACTTTGCCATTCAACACAGGGTTACGTTAAGCCTCACAGGTGTCCTTGCCTGTGAGCAATATCACCTGAAGAAGTACTATCCAGAATTAGTTGCTGACCTGGACCCAAATGCAGTATTTTCTCCCCAAACAAGACAATGAAGAGAAAAAAACAAAGTGGGGGGGGGAGGGGCCTCCATGAGAGCTTCAGGGCATCCAGGGGCCAGCAGAACATTTACAGCTATTTGGGGAGAGACAGGCAGAGGTAATTACCCACTCCCACCTACTACGCCCAGAGCAGGGCTCTGCTGCCCTAAGAGAAAAGGCTTATGACAAGTGGATTTAAGGTACTTCTTTTCTGAAAAACCCCACGTGGGAAGGAAGTAAGTTTCTAATAATCAGTTCTTAAAATGCAGTTAGGTCAACCAGTTCCTATCTATCAGACAGGGAATGTTTCCACCAAGTCTAGTTGCAGACTTCCTGCTCTTCTCCAGATTTGCAAGTCAAAAACTAATACCACAGAGAAGAACACACAAGTTCTGAGAGTTCGTGCAAATTCAACAGTGGTAGGACTCAACACTGCACTCGCACACCCACCATTCTGCTGAAGCACCAATGACCTGCATGCTTCGGCCAGCAACGTGTATCATTTCAGTTTTGACAGCAGATTTCTCAGAAAAGCTGGCTCTCTTCAAAATGTGACGCCACCGATGAAGAGGTACAAGGCGAGATCTGTGAGAACTGTGTCCCAGTTCCTAGTGTTTGCACAGCGCCTCCTGGGCAGGAGCTGGCACACTTAGTGATGCCAAACCCAGGCCACCCCCACTGCTGCAGACAAGACACTTGCTCAACACACCACTTTCTTCACACAAGAGGAAAATGACAAGTTACCGTGTCCATCAACCAGGCACAGAGATCCAACGGCATGGGACTTGCTCATCAATTCAAACTACATGAGCAGAAATTATTAACCATTTTCCTGTTTACTTAAGGCTCCGTGTTTAGTGTCAGTGCGCTTCTCCCTGCCTACAAGACGCAAAAAAGTAGGAGACAACTGCCCAGTGATAAACTCTGATGTTCAGCACTGAATTCTTTTCCAAAACAACTGTTTCAAAACAATCAATAAAATAAAAAAAAACTCACGTACTTTGTAGAAATGGAGGCTGCAGCCTGACTTGAGGGAAAAACAAGAAACAGAGTCAGAACTCCAGCGTTTAGTCCCAGTTCTGATACTACAGAACGAGACTCGGGTCTGCTGATGGTTGCTTGGTTTTTTCCCCTCATCTGGAAGGGGGAGGGTACAATCTACCTGGATCATCTCTCCAGTTACTTGGCTTTTTCAGTCTACATCAAAGATAAAGGTTGCTATAATGCCCAGTCGAGAAACAGACCCTACACAGAATAATGGAAGAACAAGGGGAGGAAAGGAGAAGAGAAAAACAGAAAGAGAAAGAGAGAGGGAGAGAAAGAAAAACGACTATTCAGCCATAAAAGGAAGGCTCAAATGACTGGTACATGCAGCACAGGCGAATCTCAAAAACACAGTAAAGGAACCTAGACACGAGAGTGCTTCCATTTGTATGAAGTTTTACAATAGTCCTAGAAATCAGGTCAGTGTTGGCCTGCAACTGTGGGACAGGTGGGGAGGACTGACTGCAAAGGGTCATAAGGGAACTTCCTGAGGGGATGGAAGTGTTGTATATCTTGATGGGGTGGTAATACCCAAGTGTATGCAGTTATCAAAACTTATCAAACTGTACACCAGAAATGGTTGCACTTGTAAACTGTACTTCAATATATATGATTTTTTTAAAAATCTGAACTGATTTACAGTTGTTTCAAGAGGGGGGAGGGTATGAAGATAGAATGAGTTGTGAGAACTTACTAGGTTAAACCGATTGTTCTGGAAAGTGGCCACCCACATTAAATAAAAATCAATGCCAAAAGCCACACCTTTGGTGACACAGTTCAGGGACCTGGTCCAAATGTGGAAAATTCCCAAGTTTCATGCTGTTAAAAGTGACTTATTAAAGAAGTATTTACAATACAAACTCCCTTTCAGGGCTTGAGACACTTAAAGGAATAGCAGATTTTCATCATAAAAAAGACAAAAAAAGTAAAAGACAAAGAAAGCTAGCTAAGAAGTCACTTTTTTGCGAGTTGCATCAGCGCACCATTTGTGGTTTGTGTTAAGGGACTTGCTTCGGGGGTTGTGCAGAAAAGCAAATCCCAATATTGACCTATGGACAGAAAAGGCTTGCTCACAGCTTTTCATGCTTTTTCAAACCCTGAAATTTACTCTGAGGGAGGCTCACCACACTCCAGATTCGCACTAGGTGGTGGGAAGCAGGCAATCAGCACTCCCGGAGGAGTTACCAGATTCAGGGTGGGGCAGCATGAATCCCCTGCCCCAGTCTATCCTCCATATGGAATGGTCTCTGAGCCGAGCAGCTTGTTGTTACAGAAATATTACAGAAAACTATACCAGGGCAACACAAAAAAGTACTGTGGTAAAGAACCGTAGCACCAGTGAAACTGAAATCTTGGCATCCCAAAGGAGCTGAGTCCTCGCAGTCACGTCAAGAACTCTGTGAGGGTTCCCACAAGGGAACTGTGGACAGACAGCCCCAGGGAGACACAGAAAATCAGAACATTCCCTGAGCTGGAATCAGCAGCCCACAAACCAAAGTCAGCTCAGTTCCTGGTACTAAATGATTTACAAGTCATCCTGGCAGGAGTCACATCCAAGATCTATTTTAAGACAATAATCTTGGTCTAAATCTCAACTCCCAGAACTGGGCCACCTCCAAGCCAAAGGGTATTTTCAAGGTTGAAATCCCATCTCCTAAAGGGTATCAGTCAGAAGACCTAGGCCCATACCCTTTTGGCACCTTAGCTTCTGCACATAGGTGAGGGCATCTTCTTCTCTCCAGAACCACTCTGAAATGCAGAGGGAGATGAATGGGGCAGAGAAGGGTGACCGGCGGGGATGGGGGGGTGGGGGTGGGGGAGCGGAGTGTGTGCACTCAAAGAGAGTCAGCAGTCGCAGCATAGCTTGTGCCATCTTGAGAATCCCTACACCAGAATTCAGGGCCACCTTTGTCTGACTTACCCGGGTGGTATTCTGTTGTGTAAACCACTGGTTCCATTTTGGTTGAGGTAATGTGGAAGGGGGCGACTTATTAATGCTATCTACAAATAGCTATCTACAAATAGTAAGTTCAACAGACAGTGTTCTCCACTGTGATTTGTCATTGGAAGAATACTGATTTTCTTAATTTTATTCTGCAAAGTAGCCACGGCAGGAAGCATCCCTTTCACACCATTCTGCAGGATTATGATAAAAACTAATATTCAGGTATTTTTATAAATCACACACTTGTTTTGCTTCAACCAGTAGTAGGAGGCAAAGGCATTTAAGCAGCACTTCTACAAACTAAATTAGCTATCTAGTGTTCCTCTATTTCAACAGAGACACCAGCCCAGCAAGTCGGTCCGGGAAAACCTCCCTTGCCTCACTATGAGCCCACCGTCCACAGCTGGCTTAGCTGCCTCTCCTTAAGGAGATATGCTACATGGTCTTCCCACTGCTTCCCTGACTCTTCGGAAGAGAAAGAATTCTAGATATCATTTTTTCAAATTATGCTGTAATAAATGTTTCTTGGAGAAAATACAAATAAGCCTTATCTCCTGAGCATCCCTCCCTCTTTCCAAACTCCTGCATGCTACTCCTTGACTCTGGAACGCACTGCTCTCCACACTCGTCTTCACCTGGCTAACTCCTGCCCTCCAAGTCTCTACACTGTGAGGTCCAGAAAATCTTCTTTCATCCCTCCGTATGTATTGGTTTTCGTTCCAAAGGAAGCCCGCCACACCTGGACCCCTCATCTATGAAAGCACTTATCTCTCCCTCTACAACGACGGAACGGCCGTGCACCACCACTGAGCGCCTGGCATTCAGCACGTGCCCAGCATACGGCAGGAGATCAGTAAGTATTCCTCAGATAAACAAACAAACATAAAACAATTTACTTTGACCATTCAGAGATAAAACAGTGTTGATTTTGATATGTTTCCTTTTATGGTACTTTTCCTGAACAAATATACAATTTATTTAAATTTTACCCAAAAAAAATAAAAAACAGTAAGATTAAACTGCACATACTCTCACTTGCTTTTTTCACTTACTACATTATGTTATTAAATATCCTTGTACCATATCATTTTAATGACTGCATGGAACAGATGTTCCCTAATTTAACCAATCCCCTATTGGTTACAATTCTTCCCTGTTCTCACACAGAAAAATACACTTGATACACATCCCTGTGGCCAAATCTAAATAAATTCCTAGAAGCAGAGAGGTCGAGTCAAACGGTAGGCAAAATATGTTAGTTACAGTATATACCAGAAGCTTAAAACGGGTTATCATTTTGTAAGGATACTGGCAGGATCTCCACACCCAGAATAATGAGGCACCTGAAATCTTCATTTAAAAAATGGCTGAGGGAACACAGGGCTCTTCAGACCAGATGAACAGCCTGTTGGATGGAAGATAATGTTTAGTTACTTCTGAGGACAAAACTGGAACCAGCTGACAAGAGACGGAAAGAAGAACTCTGTTAAAGTCAAGAAGAGAACGGAATTTTCCCGAAGAGCTAGCCCACATGAACGTTGCAGTTGCGTCCAGTACGTGGGCTGGGGCAGGCAGGAATACTGACAGGGGAAAGATATTGGGCCAGCGTCACAGGAAGGTCAGTCAGTCAACCAAAAAGGTCACTTGTGTTCAACCACTACGATTTCAACCCTCCAGAGGGCTCCCCACTGCATTCTTCAAATGAAACTGGAGAAAAGCTATGACGAAACTTTCCTACCTTAGCCTAAGTACCATCAGAGCACAGGGCATATTTAAAGCACACAAACTGCTTATGAGAGAACCAATTTCACCAATAAGCAAAAGGTCATGGCAGCCCAAACAGTGGATTCAGCCACTGACTACAGCACAGTAACATATTTTACTGTGTAGGACTCCCATGTTTTCAAAATGAGAAGGGTCTGACTTAGCCTCATTGTAATATATGTAATAAGACTAAATGACGCTAATGATAACATCTGTTGTAATAGCCTAATCTCCCTGATTTTTAAAGAGGGAAGGTACTCAACAGATCAACTGTCACTATTTAAGGGGGTTATGGGGGATCGGGTTCTCTCTTCCTCAATTTTTACCGCACAAATGAAGTATGTTTCTAAAAGATACTTGAAAGTAAAGGAAGGAGGAAAACAACATTGTATTTCCACTTCTATGAAAGTCTAGTTTCTTTAGAAAAGCAGGGGGATTAACGAAATGACAAACAGTGGCAACATCAAGTGCCCAGTGGCTACAAACAAGGCTCGGGAATCAGACGGCCTGTGATTTGGCCCCTCTGGCTTCTAGTCTGCATATCTGACACAGGCTAATAGTACCACGCTGACACGGATGGAAGAAGGATTCAAAGAATTAACATATGTAAAACTTTCAGACTAGTGCCTGGCACACAGAATTGCCACATAACTATCAGACACTTATTTTCACCATGAGAGTCATTTCGACGTGTACTTAAGGAGGGATAAAGACCAGGACAACAGTGCAGGACTTTAAGTAATTGAGAAGAGCTGATGAAGAAGTTAATTTAAAAATACAAGCAGAGTCGACTTCAAATAGCCCACCTTCTAAAAGTTCATTTAACCACCAGCCATTGAAAAGTGAGAATCCATTTCATCGCAGAATGGACGTTTCAAATGGTGGTTGGGTGCCCAAACCAACACAAAGGAGTTAAAACTCACTAGGATAATAACGAACAAAGAGGGAGAAAAATCAAGGAAGATGACTAGAAGCTGTTAAGGGACATTATGGGGGTGGGGGAGAGCAGAATTCTCTGTGCTGATCCAGGAGACTGGAAAAATCCAAGGAAAAAGCACTGTCACCACCATGCTGTGGCATGAATATTAGAATAGAAACTCAGGTTTCAATGAGAAAAACCAAGTTTAGCAAGTGTTGTTTTAGCTGTCACTTGACTGGCTCCAGAGAAAATGAGTTTTAAGCTACACTGGCTGGGAGTCTGGATTTCTTGGACCTGATGAATTAAACACTATAATGAATTCTACAAATTAACTGAAACCAGGCTCTGCCATCATAGTAAATTTGGACAATGAATGTATTTCTCATGGCTAATAGTAATAAGCCTAAAATTAATCAAACAACTAAAGGGAAAAACAAGCTAACATACAGAAATATGCAAAATGTCCCCCCATAAACAAGTATTCTTGATTTACGATTTACGGAAGTACATCATCAGAAAAGGAAAAATATCCAGAGCAAATTCCAAAGCCTCAAATACTGTATATAATGAAATTCCAAAATGGAAGGCCAAATTTGCTGGTGGAAGAGATACCTGCCATTTTTAGGAGCCACAATCTCTTGCCCAAGCAGAGCTCCAAGAAATTTTAAAGTCTGAACGTAAATGTAAATGTTAATTGCAATCTAGTAAAAACAGAACAACAACAAAAACGATATTTAAACTTCCAAGTATAAGGATGAGGTCAGGAGAGAAGCTGGCTGTCCATCTTCCCCACCTTCCATTTGACCTCCCGTCCACTTGCCTCTCCTGCTTTGATTCCCACATTCCTTGTACACTGTTCTGCCTTGCTCTTGTGAAACGTCTTCTCAGACCTGTTTAAAAAGTCCAAACAATTCAAAACTAAACTATAGTGGTGAAGACAGCTGCTAGCGAGGAGCTGATTCTGCTTCTTGATGGAGGTCCTGGTGAAACAGGTGTGTTCATTATGATTTGTACACACTTCTACGTGTTACTTCAATAGAAAGTTTAAAGGTCTTTTAAAGTATCTGAGAATAAGTTTAAAGAAGACAGTATTCTTTTCTCTTTTCCTCAGAATTTGGACTAAACAGCATGACCCCTAAGGCAAACTACTACCAACCCACAACCACTATATCATTGCTAATGAGAAAGGAGGTGGCTGGGTGAGTGGAAAATCAGGACCAAGATTCTGTGGTTGTTGCTGCTGCTGGGGCTGACGTACTCAACTCCAAAGGACACTCGGGACACATCACACAACTCTGCCCCTCAAATATAATAACCTAACTGTGAAGCACTGAAAGCATCTGCCATCTGTGATCCCAAAGTATGAAAATCGTATTTACTTGCCAGCAGAAACCCAGGAAGAGTGTAAGCCTTGATTGAGAAACTGCTGGTGCAGCTTCAAAGAACCTGACATTTAGAAAGGAGACAGATTTGGTCCCACGAGTAGGCCTCTAGAAATGTAAACTGAATTCTTCATTGCATTTTAAAAATTGTAGCCAAAACCACAACAGTGAATGCTAGTAAATTCCTTCCTTAAAAAAGTTCAGAATAATGTATGCATATGTATGTGTATGTATAGAACAAATACCCTACAGACCTGAGATACCTTGTAAACATTCATACACTGTCCAAGTAATTCTCAAGACTTCATCTGAGCTGGTAAGTACATCTCTTACACACACAACAGTAGGTAGTGGAGGAGTACTCCAAAGAGACCAGAAAAACACACCAAGGCCAAGAACCCTTAAGACCCCTTAAACTCTGTTTATGCTCAGTCAATATGGACATCTGCTTCTTTCTATTACCCAACTGCGAGGTCATAGTCTACAGGGAAATAAGCTGCTTTACTCACACATCAGAACTCCACTGTAGCATGAATCTAAACTCATCCACAGATGGAAGAAAAGAAGAAGGGAAACATCACCAGAGAATGAAATCAATTTTAACTCTAAGCTGAACTAGAGTTGTAGGAAAAGATGATGGTGAAGAACAATGGAATTTAGCATGGTGAAAACTGTAAATCAACGACCAAAGGCATCTAGCTCTTTGGGAGCAGCTACAAATAGTGGGGCCTTTACCTCTCCTAGTTGGAGTGATATAATTAGCCAGTGTCAGGACTCTCCAGCATCCCTTGTCCCAGCTCAGCCCCTGGGGCTGCTGCCTGCAGGGGAGAGCCCAGATTTGAACTGCTCTCAGAATAGGAAATCCCCTTGCGTTACATCATATAAGGGGGGCGGTGTTCAAGACAACCAGCAAACAACAGCCAACTTTCAGTCTTCAGTGGACACTTTTAAAATCTTTCCTCACAGCTGCTATAACGATGCTAGCAATATGGCTAACATTTCAAAGACAGAAGGCCTTACAAAAAAGCCAGCGGCAACTTCCTCAGCACAGGCTCATTTTCCAGTTGGAAATTAAGAGGTAAGAAACCCTATCCAACAAAACCCCAGGGTTGTGCTTGCTCCCAGTGGGTGACCCCTCCCACCAAATGCCCAGAAGGGTAAACTTGATAGTGGTGACCCAAAAACAGCTTTCAGATGTTGCAGCACAACTGGTCATAAAAAGCCTTCAGCCGAGAGATGAGACCTAATACAAGGGATGAAACACATGGTGAAGGGTTTGTTAGGCCACTCTCTCCACCGCACCAGGCAGGGAGGATGCCCTCCACAAACCTGGAACTACTGGCTGCACCCTTGCCAGCACGTACCCTGGACACATATATTGACTCTGAGGAAAAAACTGAGACTGCTCAGCTCCTGACCATAATCTAAAAAAATAGACACTAAATGAATTGGCCAGGGCTGCTGTGTGCTCCCTGGATGAGAGTGGGATTCAGGGCAGAAATCCAGAGTAGCCTGTGGGCCTACAAGGAAACGTTCAATAAATATTTGTTGATTGATTTTTTTAAGAGATGATTAAAGGGTTAGAGGGAAAACGCCTCGGTACAAAGGTCAAAAGTACAGCATCAGTCATCTAGAAATGGGAATCCATGAAGGGCCATTTGATAGTGGTCTGGCTGTCCCCCACGAGCTGGCTTCTTCCCAGCGTCTGCAACATGATGGACTGGAACAGGCTGCCAGGGGCCTGGGAATTCTCCTGCTTTTGAGTCCCCTAAAACATGAATAAATTACCACCTCTCCAGGAGGTTACCAAAAGTGCAGGTTCATCTACCCAAACGATAGTGGGGAATCTAAACCACGTCCATTCTCTACCAACTCCACAAGGGAGGGAAAATGAATGGGGACAGAGAAGGGCGGGGACAAGTGAAGCTGGAAGCATGAGGGCAGAGATCCAGGGCAGGTGATGGCAGCTGGTTATCTGGGGGCATCACCACTACCACCTGCGTGGACTCCAGGAACCTTTACAAGCACCTGACACAGTTATTACCTCCTTTAATTACCTCCACAGCAACCCAGTCAGGAAGACACTATCATCATCTCAGTTGAGGAAACTGAGGCACAGAGAACATAAGCCACTCGCCCAAAGTCTCACAGCTTAAACTAACGGTAGTTAGGATTTGAACGCAGTGCTCATAACTATAAATTATGCACTGAGTTTAGTCCTGGGTTCAAGATTACCCGCTACTAAATCTACAGCCAGGATTCACCCCAGATGAACATAAAGAAGGCATCTAACACAATACAAATAGAGTAACCTGTGCACCGGAAATACCATTGTCCAAACAAAGTTGAAAACTTCTATTCCCTTCAACTACTGCTTTGTTCAACTAGCTTACTGTGTTTAATGGTGACTGGGTTTGGGGTTTTTCTTGGGGACAGGATGCTGAGACCAGTATTAAAAACACTACCATGATTTTAATCACAATCATTTAAATAACAACAAAAGGGGGCAACTCTTCTCACATTAGATTTTACTTGGGAAAAGAAGGCAACGAGCATTTTTTTTTTTTTTAAAGATTGACCCTGAGCTAACATCTGTTGCCAATCTTCCTTTTCTCTCCAAAGCCCCCCAACCAGTACATAGTTGTATATTCTACTTGTGAGTGCCTCTTGTTGTGGCATGTGGGACACCGCCTCAGCATGGCTCGATGAGCAGTTCCATGTCTGCACCCAGGATCTGAACCAGTGAGACACCGGGCCACTGAAGCAGAGTGTGCAAACTCAACCACTCAGCCACAGGGCTGGCCCTGGCAACGAGCATTTTAAACAGTGCTTTCAATAAATTAATGAAAGCAAACAAAACTGTTCAACTTGAGAAAATCGAGCCCTAAGGTAAAAAAGCATCCTAAAGAGAAAAGGCCAGCAGCAGCTGCCGCAAGTGGACTTGCAAGTAGGGAAACAGGCCACTGACACTGCCCACACCCACTGCTCAGGACCACTCAGGAGCTTGCTTGAAATGCATACTCTCAGGCCCTACCCAGGCATTTCAACAAGATCCCCAGGTGACTCTTATGCACACTTGAGAAGAGCTTCCCTATGGGATGTACGCCTTAAGACATGACCATACCTTCTACCAGAAAGCAAGTGGAGGCAGAGAGGTCAAGGAACCAACTGCTACAAGGCTGTCCAAATAAGCCCCAAATTTCTACAACTTACCTTCGTAGCTACAAACAAGCATTACTATTTTATTCTAACTCCTGCCATCAAGCGTGAACGAGAGGAAATTTACTGAAAATTCTTTATAGTTCATAACTGTCACCTATTTTGAAAATTAACCACCAGAAATCCTGTGATCACAATAAAGGAGGTTATCTGTTATTCTTTGCGTTAAAACTGTCCATCGTCGGGGGCCAGCCCCGTGGCGGAGTGGTTAAGTCTGTGCGCTCTGCTTCAGATCCTGGGCACAGACATGGCACTGCTCATCAGGCCATGCTGAGGTGGCATCCCACACGTCACAACTAGAAGGACCCACAACTAAAAATATACAACTATGTACTGGGGGGATTTGAGAAGAAAAAGGAAAAATAAAACCTTTAAAAAAATAAAAACTGTCCATCCTGGGCATTATGCAGGAAGCCCTATTTCAGATATTTAAGAAATTCCCAGTTACTAAAAGTGGACCACTATAAAAATCAATAAACCTAGCAAAAAAAAGAAAACATGGAAAAGAGTGAAGAAACCTAAGTACAGTGACCACACTAAATCAATATAAAGCATATACATAAACTATCCTGAATATCACCAAGGCAGAAAGAGAACTTACACCATTAGGTTTTTAGCTACTAAAGTTGCAGTGAACAGCTTTCTTCACCATTCTTTTTTTTTAAATATTCCTCCTTGAAAGGAGTCAGCGAGTTTGTTTTGTTTTGTTTTGTTTTGTTTTTTAAAGATCGGCACCTGCGCTAACATCTGTTGCCAATCTTCTTCTTTTTTTCCTCCCTGCTTTTTCTCCCCAAATCCCCCCAGTATATAGTTGCATATCCTAGTAGAGGGTCCCCCTAGTTGTGGCATGTGGGACAGCACCTCCACATGGCCTGATGAGTGGTGCCATGTCCACACCCAGGATCCGAACTGGCGAAACCCTGAGCCACCAAAGTGGAGCACGCAAACTTCACCACTCAGCCACAGGGCTGGCCCGTCTTCACCATTCTGAAAGTAATACATTCACAGTAACTGTAAAACGAAGGATTTGGACTTCATGAATCATTATTACTATTTTTCCCCGAGGAAAGACTAGCCCTGAGCTAACACCTGTTGCCAATCTTCCTCTCTATGAGGGTCACCACCAGAGCATGGCAAACGAGTGGTGTAGATCCTCACCCAGGATCTGAACCTGCAAACCCAGGCCACCAAAGTGGAGCACGCCGAACTCAACCAGCATGCCACAGGGCTGGCCCCATGAATCATTATCTTTCATGTAAAACATCAAAAGGTATCCCCTCCTATGTACAAGGAGTTATAAACTTTTTTTCCCTTCAAACACATACTTTTCCATAAGTGGCCAAAAAACACACCAACATACAATTTGCCAACATTGCCGATCTATGTTAAAATTTTTACTACACCAGAAAAATAAGGAGCTCTCCTTATTATGGCCTAAGTCACTAAAGCAGACATTTCCTTCCCAGGCTAATAATAAAATGTGTCCATCAACACACCCAGAGAGCAGCCTCATTTCCTGATCTGAATTTAATACTCAAGTATATCCATGTAATTTCCCCTTATGTTTCTTTTTTTTTTTTTTTTTGAGGAAGATTAGCCCTGAGCTAACATCTGGTGCCAATCCTTCTCTTTTTGCTGAGGAAGCCTGGCCCTGAGCTAACATCCATGCCCACCTTCCTCTACTTTATATGTGGGACACCTACCACAGCATGGCGTGCCAAGTGGTGCCATGTCTGCACCCGGCATCCGAACCAGCAAACCCCAGGCCGCTGAGAAGCAGAACTTAACCATTGTGCCACCGGGCCGGCCCGCCCCTTATGTTTCAAATATACAGGGCAGCTGTAGTTCTGCATTCATTCTTCCTATCAAACCATGGTGGGAAAGATAACAGAACCAAACCATTCTTAAGGACTTACAGGCTGTAGAGTTAATTCTATAAAAGAAACAAAATTTGGCCAACATTCCCTTTCAGTTATACTCTCAAGATGGGAAATGGATTGCAGTTATCCATTAGTGTAATCTAGCCTCCATAGTCAATAAATAAATGTCACTTCCAGTCACTCAGATGAACCCTGGGTGAGAGGGCTAGGAAGAAATAAAGATATAAATGAGATTCTGTAAACATCTACGGAACATACTGTTGACTGATTTCAAGCCAAAATTGTCTAGAACTCGTGACAGAAACTGAAATGCCCATGATTAATATGGTCTCACTTTTAAATGTAAAGTTATGCTAACACTCTCATCACTCTGAAAAAAGAGAAAAAAATTTCTATGTGAAAAAGGGCTCACGTGCCAATTTGCTAGCACAAGTCACACCCTATCATTTTGTACCTTTCCTCTTTATGTGGCCCTGCTGTTCCTTTGGAATTTTTTAAGACCTGAGATTTGAGTAATTATAGCCATTTCAGAAATAGTTACTGAAAACCTAGTTACCTATCACTGCTTTAAATGTTTGCCTCTGAGACTTCAGTTTGTAGAGACTATTTAGGGAACCTCACCTTTGTTCTTTTATACCCAGAATCTTCTCACCCTAAAATATTCTGCTTCCTGGATACCAAAACTCACTTGCTGAAAAGTTACCTACTGACTGACAAATGATAATTCTATCCCTCACAGAGTCTGGGTAATCCTAACCCTTCTTTAAAAACTATTTCAAATTAAGAATGCAAGTCTTGGGGGGCTGGCCTGGTGGCTTAGTGGTTAAGTTCACGTGCTCCCCTGTCAGCGGCCTGGGGTTTGCGGGTTCGATCCTGGCACGGACCTGCACACCGCTCATCAAGCCATGCTGTGGCAGCATCTCACATACCAAATAGAGGAAGACTGGTACGGATGTTAGCTCAGTGACGATCTTCCTCACCAAGAAAAAAAAAGGAATGCAAGCTTTGGGAAACACCAGAGGATTGCCTGCTCCCTTTCTACACCCCTCTTATACATACACACACACACACACACACACACACGAACACAAGCAGCAGCAGTGACAACATGGGGGCACTTGTTCTTCGCAAACAGGCTCCACCATCCAGTAATTGGCTCATAAATTTCAATCATAACTTGAAACAGAAAGGGCTCAAAATGAGGGATCTGTAATTTTAAATGTTGTCATTATTCTCCTGGCTGCAAGCAGTTAAAGAAGGCCTTGCGAGCTTATGAATTACGGGCACAGTTTATTACTCTGAATGAGCTCAGAACAAGCACGGTATCTCAGGAAGCTGGTGATGAGAGGGGAAGGAGGTCGTTTGCAAGCCCAGATGCTTCCATGGAATGAAGCTTAAATGTCACTTATCCAATCATAGTGGAACTATCCTTTCTGCTCCCGGCCCTCCTCCTTCCTTCATTGCCCACAGCATACACTTAAGGTGGAGAAATTTTACACACCTATTATGCATCTTCCCCTAAAACATATTTCACTCAGGCCTTGATAATTTATTAGTCTTTAAGTAGAGGTTTTTAAATGCTTATAAGAATAAAAGTAAAGCAGTCAGAGAATTAGGAATAACACACATCTAACCTTCACTGCTGAAAAGTTTTCTAACGGGTTTCAGTCTGCATCTAACAGTTACATACCATCCCCAGCCCAAACAGAGGGTTAAATGAACACACTCTGGAATCAGTGATTTATTCCTGCAAATACTAGACCAGTTAGAAATCATATTTCAGGCATAACTGGAATTCTGTGAATGGAGACATCAAGAATCACAGGTTTGGGGGGGGGCACATTTTAGGCAGTCTAAAACTTATTCAGAAGCCCACATGTATAGGGCCTGAGATCCTAGCAGTAGCCAGACAGAACTCCAGTTCTCTTAAGGAACAGCAGGAGACTAAGTGATTATCCTCAAGACGTGCATGTCAGACCAACAGAAAAAATGATTCAATACTAAATATCTCATCCACCCACGCCCACACCCACCCCTTACAAGTGAGGAAACAGGCAGAGGTTGCCTCAGTAACTTCCGGCCAAATGAGGATTGCTCTGGAAACTGCAGCAGGGCCATGTGTGTGGCCCCCAAGCTACGAGGCAGTGGAAAAAAAGGGAACCAAGGTGAAGACCACAGGTCTGGGCAGAGGTAGGTTGACTTGCTCTTATTTCCCCTTACAGGCCTAAGTGAGCAGGAAACCAGTACTTCCGACTACAGGCCAACCTAACTCTGAATTCCAGCTCTACCCCTTCTCCAAACTTCAAATTACTTACTATAGAAAAGGGGATAATATCAATTTCTGAGAGCTGATGGGTGGGCTTAATGAGAAAAAAGCACAAGCGCAGATGGAGGACTCAACAAATGTCTCGGTTCCCTCTAAAACTGGCCCCCCACCCCTTCTCAAACAAAGTCTTTCATCAGATGCACACCTTCTTCCTCATGACCCAACTCAGAGATCCCTGCCATTTCTTCCCCACGGCAAACACTCCTGTACCTCTGTTGTAGAGAAACCTGAAATTTGACCCTACTGACGCCTTCATTTTACAAATTAGTTGTTGGTAGCAGAGGCATGATTAGAACATAGTCAATGCTCTTTACACTCTTTCCCATAGGGGTTCCAGAGAACCCTAGGTCCATGGATATAATTCAAGATCGGAGTTCAGCGATAAATTAAGTTTAAGAAATGTCAGGTTTAAACAGGTTTCTTTCCTTTAGGTTTGTTCACGGGCACTGTGACACCACGAGAAAGCCCTAGTACGACAAAATTACACTGAAGCTTCCTCCCCTTGGCCTCCAAAAGTATAATATATTTCTCAGAACATACCTGGGATACACCACACTACCTCGTCTCATTCAATTTTGTTGGTGGTTTGATTCGGGACTCTATTTGGGGGGAGGGTGTTTTTCTAAGTAATACATGAATGAGTGTGCACTGTAAAAAGTAAACTATATTGAGTATATAGGGTAAAAATGAGTTTGTTTTCTACAGCTCAGAGAAACTGAAAAAGTCAATTATCCTAAGCCTTTGAGGTTTCAATTGTACAAATAAAGTTATTAACAAGACATAACTAGAGAAACTCATGGAATTTTAAGTTCTCATTATGGTAGTGAACTCTTAGGACCCTTAATTGACTGCATTACAAATTGTCAAAGAAAAAATAGTAGTCACTTTTTAAGAAAATACTTTATTTTATCTTTACTACCCATAAAGATACTAGGAAAACAGAGGAAAGTCCTGAGAAGCTATCTAATAAAGCAAATTAACAAACTGAAAAAACGACTTGAGCTACAATTTAAATGGAGTTTTGATAACATTGTGATTACCTCATTTTCTGTTGCCATATAAGAAAAAGTTGAATGAACTCCTCAAAATGTCTAGGTTACTAAGTTTCTGCAAAAGACTTCCTGAGGAGAGTCTTTAAGGAAAAAGTATTACATTGTAAATGAGATTTAACTGTCTTGGATCTATCTGAATTACTGTAAAAGAGCAGTAACAATATTCCATATATTTCCCCAGTGTTTTTCTACTTTCTGAATTTTCTGTACTACATATATGCCCCTTTCAAATGGAAAAACTAACACATTGCATTTATCGAGTAAATACAAGGTTCACTAAATAATCGAATACTTGCTTTCTTCCAAGTCTCCTGCCAATTCTGACAAATCAGTAGGGAGGGCTACCAGGAGTGCTGTGTGGAAAAGATTCCGAAAAGGAATCAAAGAGAGCTGGCACCTGTCACAGCCGTTGTCCAGAGGAAAGGAAAAGGATGAAGAGCACTTACCAACCCTGGGGGGTAGGAACCAAACATCCCTAACCAGACCTGTGTGTATTTTGGGAAGGATACCTGGGAAAGGATGTGACTTATAAAAGCATAAGCAGATAAATAGTAGATGGGTGACAGCTGAAAAGAAATACATAAAAACATCAAGTTGAAAGAACACCTATGAAGATACCTTAGCTTAACTTAGTTTAGAAATTCTGAGACTCGCTACAGTTACCCAAACTGGGTGGACACTTCAAGGATGAAGATGGTCAGAGGATAGAAGCAGGAAGCCACGATATGACAAAACCACCCCTGAGGCGCTCTAAGTGCTGCAGCGTAAACCAAAATGGAAAACGAAATTTGAAAAAAAAGACTTTTACAACAGCATCAAAAACCCTAAAACGGTGAAGGTACATAAGGGGCTGAGAAGGTACAAGGTGAGCCTGACACCAAACTGTGTCACAGGAAGTGCTCAAGGAATAATGAGGACAAGTTACAGGGACACAGGAGGCAGCTTAAAGGGCTTCACAGCATTAATTTCCTCATTGATAACTGTCCTATGGTTTTATAAGAACATTCTTATTTCTAGGAAATACACACTGGAGTATTTGAGGACAAAGGGGTATTATGTCTGCAACTTACTCTCAAATGGTTCAGAATTAACTGTGTGGTGGGGGAGGGACAGAGAGGGAGAGGAGAGAGAACACAAATACAATAAAATGTATAAAGGAAATTCTTTATACTACTTTTGCAACTTTTCATTTAAAAATAAATTTTAAAACATACCACAAATGAAGGGGGAAAAGCATGAAGGAGGAAAAACAGGCACTGGGAGATCTGAGAGATGTGAGAGGCCATCGGAGTCTCACCGCTTGAGACAGATGTGCTGCTGCTGTCTTCTCTAGCAAAATCTACAAGCTCAAATATTCCAAAAATGATACCACTAGCACGTACACTGCAAATGCCCAACTGCAGTAACTTATGCCAAGAATAATTTAAAAACAGCAGTTACTTCCAACTAACAGAAATGTTACTGACAAAGCCACTTACAAAAATGTTACTGACAAAAGCATCTCTTTTTGTAAGTATTTTTAAGAGACAAAGGAAATTTCTCTTTCTGGACTGAAAATAAGCAAGATCAGAAAATGAAGGAAATTGAAAAAGACACCTTTCTAAATGAAGTTCTAGCCTCACAAGAGGGAAGAAAACCACAGGCCTGGCAGAAATAGTCCCTCTTTTGTATGTTTATGTGAGACATAAAATGTTTTTTTCCTTTTTTTTTTTTGAGGAAGATTAGCCCTGAGCTAACTACTGCCAATCCTCCTCCTTTTGCTGAGGAAGATCGACCCTGAGCCAACATCCATGCCCATCTTCCTCTACTTTATACTTGGGATGCCTACCACGGCATGGCTTTTGCCAAGCGGCGCCATGTCCGCACCCAGGATCTGAAGCGGCAAACCCCAGGCCCCCGAGAAGCGGAAGATGTGAACCTAACCGCTGCGCAACCGGGCCAGCCCCAAAATGTTTTTAAAACATAAAACCCTAAACAGCTAGACAGTTATTCAGTAATGAAATAATACATTTCTTAAACTATTCTTCATCATATAGCAATCTCCTCACAACAAAGACTTCCAGCCATACCAATGTTATGTTCATTACACCACGAAGCAAGTACACCAACCAGCATTCAACTACACAAGCTAAGATTAGTAAACTGCATGACTCTGGTATCCTACAGTCAATGAGTTTAGTTACTTAGATCACACAATCTTCAGTTAAGGGCCAGAGTAAAAGAGCTATTCAATTAAAAACAATTTTTTTCAATTAAAATAGCCCTTAAATGCTAACTGCTTCACACTTCTTGAAATCTTACTACTTGCATTAACTTCATTAACATTAGAAATGACATGTCTCGTCACACCAGTAGAATGCATAATGCAGTAAGATGGTTCTATACCAGGGAGAATTTACAGAAGACCAGGGTGGGCAAGTTCTAGTTACCTGTTAAGGTGCTTTTAAGTTTTCCAAATCCTTGAAGCGATTTATAGGTTTCCTCTTTCAAGAAATTATATTGGTGATCCACCAAAAAGATGGGGCCGGCCCCGTGGTTAAGTTCACGTGCTCTGCTTCGGCAGCCCAGGGTTTCGCCGGTTCGAATCCTGGGCACAGACATGGCACCACTCATCAAGCCACACTGAGGCGGCGTCCCACATGCCACAACTAGAAGGACCCACAATTAAAAATACACAACTACGTACGGGGGTGGGGGGAGGAAGGGGACTTTGGGAAGAAAAAAGAAAAATAAAATCTTAAAAAAAAAAAAAAAAAAAAAGGTCCTCTGAGTTCATTCCATTCTCTCCTGAAACAATTTCTGCTCCAGGATCCTCCCTCCGTCCCAAGCTCCGAGATGATGAAGTCCTTCCCCTGCGTCTCTTTTCTATTAGGAAAGTTCAGGTTGAGGGGCCCTAACACTGAAGCTACACCCCTCCATCAGAGTTAGGATGTTTACCACCCCATACTACGTCCCTTAGTTCACCACCACCCCAAAGTCCACCATTGATTCTTGATTACGGACAGGAACAAGTCATACCTCTCCAGCCTCATCTCCCTCCATGCCCTGCGTTGACCTCTCCACTCCAGCAAATGTCCACACTAACACACACAAGCGTGCACACAAGCACACACACAAGTGTACAGGCTGCTCCAGGTCCTTGTGCTTTCACTCCTCCTCTCCCCTGGGCCTGCAAGGTTCTTTCTGACTCTGCTTTCTCTAATCATTCAAGCCACAGCCTTTTACCTAACTTCTTCTCATCCTTTCTAAGATATTGCCTTCCTCCAGGAAGCTCTCTCTAACCAACCCACCTCACTCCTACACGGGTTAGATGCCTCCTGGAAGCTTACATGATGGCCTGTGCATGTTCCTCAGTTCACTGTCATTCTAATCATCAGTTTGTGTACCTGTCTCCCAGGCTGAACAGTGAGATCCTTAAGATAAGGGACAATCTTACTAGAAAATACTAAAAAACAAGTGATGTTTACTAAACAAATAAAAGAATATTGAATAAGGCCTTATCACAAATATTTACAATGTCCATTCAAAAGTAAAGCCACTAATCCTTTTGTGTACAAAATATCTGTCCCTTTAAATATTCTAAAATACGTTTTTAGTAGAAAGTTTAACAGGTGTCACAATTTAGGTAAGAAAAGGAAAAAGGATGATTATCCTTGAAATGTGGTTAAATTCCCTTAACACTGTGAATTCATAGTATCTTAACAAGGTTTGGCATTTCTACAAATCAGCTCAAGATCTGTAGGGAAAAAAATGCAAGCAGACCTAAATCCAAACACAAATCATCAATGACAAAGGTTAATGACACTGTAGCACACTCCAGTCCAGGGACCTCCTAGCAAAGTAGGACAAGTGCAAGGGCATCAATAGGCACCAGGCCCTGGAAGGGAAAGCCAGCTAGTCTCTGTGAGGGCGTTCAACAATTTCAAAGTCTTGTGCATTTGGAGGTAGACGTAAGAAATTAAGCCTATACAGCTAGCTGCCTAACTTTCTTTCAACTGGTCAGTTTCTTAGATTCTTTTACAGATACACAGCTTTCAAAAGAAACTGTTTTCAAACCTTGAAGGGAAATGACAGTCCTGAGTGGATCCACCAGAAAACCTTTCGTACTTGCCACTACACAAGAAAATCTTTCTAAAATGGTGTCTTGCCTTAAATTAAGAAGATATCGCAATTTAAAACTTCCAGGTGACTCTGGACTTCATAATTTTAATATTTAAATATTCCAGTGGGCTCTGGGGAACTGTGGTAAAACAAGCACTCTGAGCCTTGCTGGGGAGCACAAGTATTACACTTCTGGTGAATCATTTGGCAAAATGTTACAACAACAGGCCTTAAGATGTCCACTTTCATTCACCCAGGGATTCCGTCTCTGGTAATCTATCCTAAAGCAAACAATAAAAAGTTTAATACATAAATGTGGCCATACTCGTGTAGCACTGTCAAAATTCAAAACAATTTAAAATCTTTAAATACAGCAAAATGGTTTTAAAAAAAACCCAAAACTTGTGATTGTACATTCACTGAATAGATATGTGCCCAATGAAACTGTTACCATGGAAAAAATAAAGAACAAATACAAAACGAAACCTCATCCCACAGGACGGGCGAAGACAAGAAAGACCTAGGATTCACTCATTATGAAAACCTAAAGTGAGAGGGTTGTTTCAGAAAAGGAAGAGAAGGCAATGAGGTGGGGTAAAAAACTGTTATTATGGAAAACATGTAATAACACGAGAAAATACTTATGATAATATCTAGTGGAAAAAACACAGAAACAAAATTGTATATACAGTAGGATTACAAAAACATTTGCATGGAGGGGAAGAACAGCTGTAAAAAGAGAAACCAGTAAAAGGTTTACGACAGTTGTGTGGGGTAGCGGAGCTAGGGATAACTGCTTTTCTGCCTTTCTGTGGTTTCTGTGTTATTACTTGAGGAAAAAGACATTATTTTAAAATGTCTGTGTGTACTGTGCAAGAAGGTGGTCCTGGCACTGGGATGGGAGTCAAGCTGCCCGGTCAATACATTGCTCCACATCACGACGACCTGGGCTGTCACGGGCTCTCTGCTACATCCATTCATTTGAGGGTCAGCAATCCCTCAATCTTTAGTCCAAGAAATTCCCCTTCTTGACTTAACTGTTACTTTGAGTCTGATACAGGCTGAGAAACCAGACCACTTAAGTCCCTCAGAACTGTAGGTGAAAACAACAGATTTGCCTCTAACAGCTCCTTCGAGTCACTCAATACAAAGGTATACCACGTGTGAAAAGTGAGGTTTTTCTGGTAGTAGAGTCAAAACTTCAAGAAGATGAATAAAGGAGCATTTCCAACCTAAGACAAGAAGACACTTTAACCAAGATGTTACTCCATAGCTGTACAAGTTCAATCTGATGTGAATTTTTTAAACATTTTTAAACCCATTTGAAAACCAACTTTTCTTCACATGAGCTTGACTCTGGCCAGATACTAACACTCCTAACCATTTAAAGAAAGCAGTAAGACTGGCAATACTAAAGTAGACAAGGACAGGGAGCATCTAGAATGCTCAGGATTTCAAGATGGTGCAAGTGCTTGGGAGAGCTGTGTGGCAGTTTCTTATAAAGTTAAACATGTACTTATTTTATGACCCAATGACACACCTAATGATTTACCCATGAGAAATGAAAATGTTTGACTACACATAGCCTTGAACTCAAATGTTCATAGCAACTAACAGCCAAAAACTGGAAACAACCCAAAGTCCATCAACCAGCAAGTAGAACTCAAACTGCAGTGTAACCGTACAATGGAATATTATTCAGCAATAAAAAGGACTGAACTACTGATAATGCAACAATACGAATGAAGCTCAAAAGATCATGCTGTTAAGAACAAGCAATATCTGTCTTTAGGGACAGAAATCAAAACAGCAGCTGGGAGAAGATACGAGTAACTAAAAAGGAAACACTTTCAGAGCTATAAAAACATTTTAACTGAGTAGTAGTTACATAGGGGTAAGAGGATTGTCAAAATTCAAAGAACTGGGGCCAGCCCAGCGGCGGAGCAGTTAAGTTTGCACGTTCCGCTTCAGCGGCCCGGGATTCGCCAGTTGGGATGTCAGGTGCAGACATGGCACTGCTTGGCAAAAGCTACGCTGTGGTAGGCGTCCCACATATAAAGTAGAGGAAGATGGGCAAAGATGTTAGCTCAGGGCCAGTCTTCCTCAGCAAAAAGAGGAGGGGGGCCGGCCCAGTGGTGCAGAGGTTAAGTTCGCACATTCCGCTTCTCAGTGGCCTGGGGTTCACAGGTGCAGACATGGCGCCACTTGGCAAAAGCCATGCTGTGGTAGGCATCCCACATATAAAATACCAGGAAGATGGGCATGGATGTTAGCTCAGGGCCAGTCTTCCTCAGCAATAAGAGGAAGATTGGCACTAGTTAGTTCAGGGCTAATCTTCCTCAAAAAAAAAAAAGAAAATAGGAGGATTGGCAGCAGATGTTAGCGCAGGGCTAATCTTCTTTAAAAAAAAAAAAAACCTCAAAGAACTATACTTAAAATGAGTGTCTGTATGTAAATTATATACCAACATGTTTGTTAATTTGACTATCAGCAAAACTAATCATTTTTATTAAATAAAATAAAAATTAAGATTATAAAATTGATAATCTTCTCCCTCCCTCTTTCAATTATATGTGGTTTATCTATTTTTTTACCACAACTAACGCAATAGAGTTTCTTGCCTCAATTAAATCATGCTGTTAAAACATGTAAGAGTAGAAAAATTGGCTTTATAGCAAATTAACAGCCTTTCTTTTCAGACCTTTCTCCTCTACAGAAGCACACAGGTATGAGTGGTCTAAAAACGCGATGCATTAATCACTACTTTTTATTCTTCTTGTTCACCTTAATCCTTCCCTTAGATGGACCCTTCTGCTGGAGGAAATTACCATCACTTCTTACAGGCCCAGTTCAAGTGCCACCTCATCAAGGTGAATGTTAACTGGGATTCACCAACCCTAGCCAGGATCATTTATCTGTCTGTGCAACCAAGTGTTCCCCAACAGAACTGTCCCAGATGGTGACAGTCTCCCTCTGGCCTCTCTCTTCCCTCCAAGGCTTGGATAATCTCCCCTGCTTCATGTCCCAGTCCCTCAGCCTGAGCCCCACTATCAACTCGTACAGGCTCCACTGCACCATACTAAGAAAAGCTAACCTCAGGATGAAATCACTAGCTTGGGTCCCAGGGCAATTAGCATCCAAAAGGCTCCAAGGGCCTTCTCCTCCCCTACACAACAGCCGTTTTAGCGTCCATTCTTACTGTCTTTCCCACTGCAGAGGGCAAAATCCAAATCTGATTCACCTTTATAACCCAAGAGGGCCTACTTAACGCCCTCTGTAAATTCTCAAACTATAGAGGAGAGGAAAAAGCTTAGATAGAAGCTAGTAGGAAACCTCGTTTTTGCAACTGAGCAAACTATGGCCCAAGTTAAGTTACACATGCATACATTTAATAGGCACTGCACACCACTACAGCCAGGCGCTGCAAGTCACTGCCACCTTTACCGACGTGTGGATCTTACATTTCACTGGAAGGGATTCAGACAGACAAGCATAGCATCTGCATTCTTTCCTGGCTATGTTCTTGTTCATCTCTCACCATACCCACTAACACGCCTGACGCACGGCCCTGGGTGTCACTGCCTGGGATTTTCACACCTCCTGGGCTTTTCTCACGTGGTTTGTTCCCTCTGCTTAAGGTGCTACCTACATCATCTAAGATACAAATATTTAACGAGTGCCTCTGACATTGTGCTAGGCACTGGGGGATCAGCAGACAGTCACTGCACCCTCAAAGCTCACAAAGGCACAGAGCTCCCATACGGGAAGCAGGCATCACACAATGTCATAAATGTCCATGCTTCAAAGTGTTGCAAATTAGAGGGTGCTGCTAAGCTATGTGTAACATGGGCTCCTAACCTAGAAGGCCGCCCTGAGGAAAGGACTTTCAACCTGAGGCCAAGGAAGACTCTGCCATGAGAACAGTGGGATGAAGAGGGCTGCAAAGGGAACAAGTGCAGGAGAAAGGGAGAGAGTCCAGGCGGTTCAAGGAGAAGATTCACGGAGGTTCTTAAGTCTCTGAACTTGGCTAAGGAAACAGATACATGTTCATTTTTATTAACCTCTTACCGAAATTCAGCATTTCCTTAAATTATGAATGTAGGCAATAAACCAGAGATAGAAGTACCTGTGAGTATGACATCAAAAAAATCATAAATCTTCTTATACCACATTACCATGGATGCAGATAGCATGAAATACTGTTTTCTATCACTGACTTGATATTATAATAATTAGACCCACCATTAGGGCTTGTTATTTAATAAGGCATTCAGAAGCACATTTTACCACATCACAAATTTGTTTTTTAATATTCTTATACATTTCAGTGTAGTAGAGCTGTGTGCTGCTTAACAATGGGGACACCTGACTAGTGTGCCAGGCGATTTCCCCATTGTGCGAACACCAGAGTGTACATACACAAACCAGAAGGTATAGCCTACTACACACTCAGGCTACACGGTGCTAATCTTATGAGACCACCGTCGTCTGTGTGGTCCATCAGTGAACAAAACGTCGTTACGCGGCTCAAGGCTGTAATGGAGTTCCCTTTGTAATCCTGTGTATTTTACTTTAAGCATCTGGAAACATTTTAAGAAAGCAGTGAACAGATTTCACCAGATTGCAAAAGGTTAAAAGTACCTTTGGTATAAGGAAAAGGACATGTGGTTGAAGCAGAGAGTAAGAATGGCTCAAATTTTTTTTTGGAGGGGGTTAGAGGGAGGCATAGTGCTGAATTCACAGTAAGAGCAATGGAGACCCTTGGAGAGTTTTGAGGTGGTGATATGATTACTTTCACTGCTGTGTGCAAAAGAGGTGAAGAACCAAAGGGGCAGGCAGCAAAGCTAAGGTAGGTATAGGGAAATGAGCTAGGAGGCTAATGCTTCCCAGTGGGGGTTTCTGGTGGGCTGTACTAGGCAAGGCAGCACTTTTAGAAAACAGAATAATTTTCAGGGCCACTAGGCCCTGTTGCCTAGTGGTTAAGTTCAGTGCACTCCACTTTGGTGGCCTGGGTTCAGTTCCCAGGAGCAGACCTACACCACCTGTCAGTGGCCATGCTGTGGTGGCAACCCACGTACAATAGAGAGGAAGACTGGCACAGATGGTAGCTCAGGGTGAATTATCTTCCTCTGCAAAGAAAAAAAGAAGAAAGAAAGAGTAACTTCAATAGAAACAGTGAACTAAATGGAAAAACTCCAAACTTAGTACAACTGATATATAAAGAATATTCCTAGTTATACTTCGGAAGTTGCAGATTGCTGTGTTAACCAGCGTAAATCTACTGTTCTTTCATCAAGTGGGTTTTAATACGTAAGTCTGATACATAATGCCTGTTTTATGCCAGCAAAAATTCCTTTATAAGAGATTCCAAAGGCTTTCCAAGTTGTTTTACTGCATTATGAATTTAATGGAGACAAAAGGTTAGAAGCACAAGATCTTGCCTTCTTTTCTAAAATTCAGTTATCGTATAACCTCACTTATTAGGGAATATGCTAGGAAAGTAGAAAATCAACAGAAGATCTCTGAGGAATCAACAGCAATGTTAAAGTTCATGCACAAAAACAAGGACACTTACCACAGAGGCATGGTCTCATAATCAGGAACTTTTTGGTTTTATTTCACAAAGTAACAGCCTAGTTAACTGCTTTCCCATATTTTAATTAATTACGTGATGAGAATATACTTAAAGACACATTCACAGTAACAAGAGTAAGTAGCAAGTGTCAAAAGAAAAAAAAAAAATTCAGGGGGCTGGCCCAGTGGCGCAGCAGTTAAGTTCGCACGTTCCACTTCGGCAGCCCAGGGTTCACCAGTTTGGATCCCGGATGTGGACATGGCACCACTTGGCAAGCCATGCTGTGGCAGGCGTCCCACACAGAAAGTAGAGGAAGATGGGCACGGATGTTAGCTCAGGGCTAATCTTCCTCAAAAAAAACAAGAAGAAGAAGAAAAGATTGAGTTAAGGAAAAATATACAAGTCCAAAGCAGCTTTTCTAAAAAGCTTTCAAAGCAGTTCTATCCTTTAAAAGAAATCTCATGGATAGTAAATATGTACAAGAGATGAAGACAAGCTGCACTGGCTGCAATCTAAGCAAGGGACTCAGAGCCAGTCCTCAAAGTGACTCTGATCATTGCAAATTTGGCCGCAACAGAGAGCTATTTTAAAGGCAGACTCCTAGTTTCATCTGCTAGTTTTATCTGTTTTCTACCTTGCATGCATATTACACAATGGTACAGTGGGTATTACCCCGTTATCTCATCCTTGGTTTTGTCCTTTATTTTTAAGGCTATAAAATTCATAAACAGAACTTATGTAGATTTTTATGTACTTAAATGGATTTAGAATCCATAAACTCAGGGCTGGCCCAGTGGCATAGTGGTTAAGTTCACACGCTCCGCTTCAGCAGCCCAGGGTTCGCAGGTTCAGATCCTGGGTGCAGACCAACACATGCTGTTGTGACATCCCACAAACAAAACAGAGGAAAACGGGCACTGACATCACCTCAGGGACAACCTTCCTCAAGCAAAAAGAGGAAGACCGGCAACAGATGTTAGCTCAGGGCCAATCTTTTTCACCAAAGAAAAAAAGAATCCAGAAACTCAGACGTAGGCCAGAGCTGTTTTCTTATACATCCAATGGGAACATTAATACACTATTTAAAACAGGATAATGATGGTCATGACAATAATTGAGTACCAAGACTTTAAAAAGTACATTTTAATCTCTTTGGTACGTAGGTAGGAATAAATCCTAAGGTATCCATAAAATGTGGCTGCTAGAAGAAGTCATTACTAGAAGATTCCAGAGAGCTGAGGTTTCATACCATTTTAATGGCTGATCTGAGAGTGCAGAGAAGATTATGAAATTGGAGGGTGGTATTTAACTAGATGGGAAGTAATAAAGAGAAAGAGAAATTCTTAGAGAATATTTTGATATTCTTGAGGTCAGAAAAGCATTCCTAAACAAGACACAAAACTCATTAAGGAAAACCAAACTGGACTACAGAAAAATTTAAAGCATCTATATGAGAAAAGACACTCTAAGAAATACATAGAGACAAAATATTTGTAATATGTTTAATAAACATCCAGAAGATAGAGTTCTGGCAAAGAACAATAAGAAAATGACATCAAAATAAAAATGGGCAAAGGTCATAAACAAAAAGAAATGCAGATGGCCAAGAGACCAATGAAAATGCTCAATACAGTGAAATGCAAATTCAACAACAATGATGAATTACACTTAATTCATTAGTAAAAACTAAAGAAGCTTTATAATACCAAGTGTTGGCAAGAAGGGAGGAAAATAAAAACTCTCATACACTGTTGGTGGGGATGTAAATTGGTTAAACCTTTCTGGACGGAAGAAATTCTTCCTACTATAAAAAGTGAGCACATACCCTTGGACTCAATACTTCCACTTCAATTCTATGCCAACATGCCCACACGTGTGAAAGACGCATGGAAAGAGATTTGTTTTCTAAGTAAACAAAACAGTGGAAACAACCCTAAATGTCTGAGTGCCTCCCAAATGCCAGGCTCTCTTCTAGGAGGGGAAGCATAAGGAAGTGGTTAAATAAATTACAGTGCACTGGTCCTGTCAGATACCACGCAGCATTAAAAAGGATGGCATGCAAAGATCTTCAAGACACAGTTAAGTGAGAAAAGGCTAAATCACAAAAGGAGTCCATTCCATTTATATAAACAAGCCAAAAAAAGAACAAAAGAACCACCTCTGTGTCTACATAAATGTGTGTGTAAATACACAGAAAGTGGACTGACTGGGATGTGTGGGGGATAGAGGCGGACTTCCTATTTCACCCTGAACAGTTCTGAAGTTGATCTTGAATGTTGTATCAAATTCAAACTTAATTTGAATTTTGTATACCACGATTTAATCACATTATTTTTCTCTTGGACACAAAGTTAGATCTTATTGTCATTACATGAATCAAAATGCAGTGGAAAGTGAAAGACAGGTAATCTGGGGCAAACCCAAAAAGGCTTTGCAAGTCACTGGCCAAACCAGTCACTTCCTACCAAGGGTCTGTGGCCCATCTGCCCTCCACGGCCCTTGTGCAGGCTGCCTGGAAGCCATGTCCCACAGGCATATTACATTTAGCTCTCCCACTTACAAAATCAAACACTGACGCACTTTAGACTCCCTAAGCTACCCCCAAATCAGTCTTTCAAATACTGGCTAAGGCATAATAACACTGAGTTACCACTAACACAGTGGCATCACTTGATGTAACCTGGATTTCCAGGCTAATGATACACATGCATAGCAGAAAAGCAAAAATCACATGTTAAAACCAAAGGGTTATGGCCCTTTACTGACCATTTTATGGTTCAGAAGAAACCGTACTGAATTAACTACCCTCAGTACAGGTTCAAACACCCTATTTGAAGATTATCACCAACAACCACCTCCTATAAACACGGTAAAGTCGGATCTTTGCTCCTTCCACTAACATCTTAGCCAATTCTTCAAGATCTTTTTTAATGTAGGAGGAGAGAACCAGAAGAGGATTATAGGAACAAGAATATCCAAAATCCAATTTTTTTCTAAATTGGAAGGGAAAAAACCGAGAAACTAATTTCTCAACTTGGCCCTGCTTTACTTTAACTTGAAGAAATTGAGAGAAGCTACATTACTACAGCTGAAAGAGAGCCAACATTTACTTTGGCAGAAAAACACCAAAGTCGTTGAAGTTATTTTTTTATTACCACTCAAGTGCTGCAACAGGAGCAACAGCATGTTTATTTTTATCCTTTTTTAATGGATAACCAAGAGCACCATTTCAAATTTTCCAAAGTCAGGTCTGAGGGGAAGAAAAGGAGACACTAGTAACACATACCCCCAACATTATGTTAAGCTTTGAGTCTAGGGGACAAGTGTCCAGGTGTTGGTCATACTGTTCCTTCAACTTCTCTATGTGAAATTTTTCACAATGTAAAAATTTGGGGAAAAGGATTTAATCAAATTCATCTGGATGAGCCTTGGGTTAATAGGAACTAGTATAACAACATTTACTGACTGCCTGCCCAGTGCCAGAAGACTCAAGGATGAACCGTATTTGCCTGTCAACGCGACACTGCCTTTGCTCATGCTGTTCTCCTAGAAGAAGGCCAAGGGCCCAGCACAGAGAAGCTGCTCACTAGCAATATGAACAGTGCCCAGTGGGAGCAGAGTTCATTGAAGCTGAGCCTTTAGGGGCAGGCAGACGTGGACCAGCGGGGAAATGGAAGGAGCAAAGGGGTAACGTAACCACAGTCTTCAAGGACCACGACCTTGACAGGAAAGAGACAGAGAAAAGGAACAGAAATGTCAGACGCAGCACACGAGACTAGGCTAAGAGTGGTCTTATCAAGAGTTTTAGGTAAGGCTTGAGGAGTTTAGATTTTACCCCATAAGCAATGGAGAGCTACCGAAGATTGGAGCAGGAAAGTTAGCTTTTTCTTAAAAAAAGATAACTATGACGACGGGAGGGAGATTAGAGAGGAGTACTTCCTCAACACTGACCAATCAACACAAGTGCCAGTTAACAATAGTATAATTTAAGTTCGAGCAAAGTTGCGCTGGGGGAGCTAAGGGAAGTGACAGCAGAATTTAATGCAACTGGTGTTAGTAAAGGCTCCTCCAAATTAGCAAGGAGATCAAGAGTAATACGCCTGGACAAAACATTCACCAGCTCAGAGTATCACTTAAAACAGGAAGGATGCTGTACCGTGAAGTTCAACCCGTGAATGCAGACATGTTAAAGTCAGACTCAAGAAAAAAAAAAATGTTTTAAAGCCCTGATACTACCAAACTTCAGGAAGAACGTGCACCACTTGGGACACAGATGTTGCTGGTAAATTGCAGTGCTTCAACGATTTCAGAGAACATTGTAGTAATTACTAACGTTGAAAACGCACACAGCCTACGACCAGACAACTTCCTATATATGTGAATCAGGAGACATAAAAATTAGGGTCACAGCTACATTGAGCAACAAAAAACGAAGCAGCTTATGGTTCATCATCAATTGGTATATAAATTAGTCTTTCTCAGGAGGGTAAAAAGGAATTCAATCTCAAAGCATTTCCACCCTAAACCCCATTTCAAATGTGAATGGTCTTTCGCTTTCTAAGGTAGACTGCCATCGGCCCCACAGCTTCTCTTTCCTCTGCCTGGACACCTGCCACGTCCCCTCTCCCACGTCCCCCTTCGCTATCCACCCCCACGTGGCCTCCCATATACTCTGCTGTGAGAAGGCAAAGAAAAAACGTCTTTTTAAGCAAATACATAAAAGCACCCCCCAGGGCTGGGTTCCAATACCAGCTGTGTTCCGCTCTCCTAGTGCTGGGTGGGACCAGCATCTCTGGGCTCCAAAGGGGTGGCCCTTCTGCCCCACGCTCAAGTTGTGAGAACCAGACGTCTCTCTCTTTTTCTTAATTTTGGAATTCTTTTCCAGCCTTGAGGAAATCTCGCTTTCCTGCCCCTCGAATTGTGCAACATTCATACCCGGTCCCTCCCCCGCCTTCCTCTTCCTTCCCACCTCCCCCCTTTACTCCCTCCCTCCCCGCGACCACCCACCACCACCCATGGGTCTCATGAAGTCAAGACCCCAGACAAAACGAGGCATCCAGCAGCCAGCGCTTTGGTGGTGGTGAAGTTCCCCGGCCACCAGCAGCCACCAGTCAGGGGCCCTGCAGAGCGGCTGATCCTACAGTGGGTCACCTCCCCCGGCCCCTCCTCCTGCAGTCAGTCCCCTGGTGCTGCAGGTTTCGTGGATGCGGGGGGAGCGGACCCCAGTTCCTTCCTCTCCTGACCTGCACCTTCCTATCGTTAGTCAGCCACACTGGGCCTACTAAGTTCACGTCCCTTACTGGGCTCATTTTGCTCCTTGCACTTTTTACAGCACGCTCCAGCAGCGGGTTCTCCCCGCAAAAGGAGTGGTTTCTGCTCTCTCCATTTATCCCTACTGCTCTGCTAACTTTCCCCTGAAATTTCCCCCAAGCACTTCTAACCACATGAATCCTTGACTGGTTTTTTTCCAAACTTGGTTATCTACTAAGAAGCTATATAGTAGAGAAATTTTACCTGTTTTCCTTCTTAAAATATTTTTTTGGTTTTTTTTTTTGAGGAAGATTAGCTCTGAGCTAACTACTGCCAGTCCTCCTCTTTTTGCTGAGGAAGACTGGCCCTGAGCTAACACCCATGCCCATCTTCTACTTTATACGTGGGATGCCTGCCACAGCATGGCTTGCCAAGCGGTGCCATGTCCGCACCCGGGATCCGACCCGGCGAACCCAGGCCGCCAAGAGGCAGAACGTGCGAACTTTAACCGCTGTGCCACTGGGCCGGCCCCTTAAACTATTTTTAAGTAGATATAATAAATGCAATGCTTCAGTAATAGCTAAGCAATTAATAAAAATCATCCTATTGCCTTATATTATTTTCGACAGTTCCCTTAAAACGCCCCGTGAGGCCGCCTGGCCCTGGAGGAGACACCCCAGTGGCGGCCATTACTGAAAGAAACCCTGACTAAAGTGGAGTCGCGACGGCCTGCAGGGGGCGCTCTCGGCGAACCCGCACCGCCTCAAATCCACCAAACAGGAAGCACCGGAAGGCTTGCTCTTGGACAGGAAGTAGAACTACTTTACTACTGAGGGAAGACTGCTCTCTCCGCCCAGCAACAGCCCAGCCAATGAGAAAGGCTGCGGCTCAGCCAATGAGAAGCTGTTGCAGCTCTGAACTGTTACTTTTCCCCCAATGGACTTCCTTTACAATGCCACTCCCTACTGCCCCGTTTTCTCTGTAAGAGCAGCTCCCTCCCTTTGTTGGATTTGCCTATGGTTAGGTATGCACGTTCCAAATTACAATTCTTTTGGCTATTCCCGAATAATATAATTTTGAGATAAAACAACAGGCAAATTTGCTTTTTTTAAGTTGGCACAGCGTAACTACTAGTTCCTCTTTTCATTCGAGTATCCTGAAAAAGAGACTGGCTGATAACCTGGCGGAGCTTTACCCAGGAGAGGTAGGACTCAAAATCTCTAAGTCTAGGGGCCAGCGGGAGGATGTAGTGGTTAAATTCGCACGCTCTGCTTCGGTCGCCTGGGGTTCCCGGGTTCGGATCCCAGGCACAGACATACACACCACTCATCAAGCCAAACAGTGGCAACATCTCACATACAAATAGAGGAAGACTGGCACAGCTGTTAGCTCAGGGCCAATCTTCCTCACGAAAAAAAAATAATAGTGATAAAAGAAAAGAGAATAAATTCTACTTTGCAAAGGTGTGTGAGAATAAACATAGTTTATATCCTTTAACACTTAATCCTGTTATTTAACAGACAAGGCACTCAAAAATGTGGTAGTTACTACCGTGGAGAGCATTCAACAAAGCACTTTTACCAAGAACCCATTCATGAAGAACTGAAAATGTGAAGGAACTGTAAGTTTTTAATAAATACATGGTAACAAGATTTGCTTTGTCAAGTGTATTCCCTCTTTCTTAAGGTACATCTAGGGCTTGCCTGCTGATGGCCTTCTAACTTGGGGGAAAGTCCAGAGAACAATCAAATTGTGCCAGGCCTCTTACCAAAAAGATACCACAGCAACTTTGTATTGAATGTCACTGGAAATACCAGGTGGCACGGATGAAACACAGAAAGAGTAACACCCTGGTCTCTCCTCCAAGGCCAGTCTCTGTCCCAGTCCCCCACCAGGGACACAGGCCAACAAATACCCTTGCTTTATTCATTCCACAGGGCCCCAAGATCTCTGCCCCAGTGCAGAACAGGCACAGGATAAATGCTAAACAGACTCAGGTTCTCTAGTCAAGGGTCTGCCAACTGGCTGTATATCATCCTTCTGGGAAGACAGGGAAATGGAAGGACTAGGCTGAATGGACTATTTCATTGTCCCAATGGTAAAACTGCCACTACCAAACAGCTGACCAACCCCAGAATTCCTTCGGCTCTTCCAGTGCTCAGTAAATGACAGTGCCAAATCCTATGGGACACACTGACAGTGATCCCTAAATGCACCGACAGGTATATGCCTGTCTCTCCAGGGACACTTTAAACTCCTTTTGGACAAAGATCATGTCTCCTACACTCTTAAATTTCCCGGAATGCTTAAGCATTAATAACAGGCATGCAAATTCTGATGGGTCTGCAGTGCCCTGGTTTTTCTGCAAGTCAGCCAAAATTGGACACTCGAGGGGAGGCGAGGGACTAACAGAAAACTAAATTAACTAGGACATTTATCAACTCAAACTTTAAGTCAAGGTAGGTACCTTAAATAGGGAAAGGAAGAAAGGAAACATCCATCCATCTTCTTCCCTCCAGCACTGCCTCTTTTCCTCATTAGCATCATGGAGAGAGAAATGCAAAGCCATTTTCCCTCTTTTTTTCCTGAAACTTAAGGCAGTCATTTTTTCCCTACAAGCCGCTTGTTGAACATTCTGCATCTATACAGGAGCACTAAACAGCCTCACCATGGCACTTGTTAACTTTTTTTTCTCTTCTAAGAAAATATCCCCACTGCCCAAAAGCCCCACTATTCATGGCTTAATTTGCAAACCCCATTAGACGAAAGTACCAGAAAATTGCTTGTCCCATTTCATGCAGCACCTTCCCTGTAGCAGTGACACAAGCAATTAGGCTAATATGCCTGTGTCCCAAGAGGAGCAAAGGGGACAAAAGTCTCAACTTTTCTAAATGGAATGAAATTTCCCCCCACTACAGAAGCAAGGTTCAGAGGGTGAGAGAAGGGAATTGCAATACAGTTAAATTCACTATTTAATAATACAAGACCATAATCAACTGCAAGTCCTTGAACTTACATTATGCCTTTCTACTGGGATGCTCAAGTAATTTCAAATGTATTACTGTAAAATCCTGGTCATTGGAGAGGCAAGAGACTGGGGGGATAAAATGGACTTTAATTAAAATATGAATAATCCAAGTCCAGCTAATTCAAAGCATCTGATTCAAACACCTAGTCAGCTGGGAAACAGCAGCTGCTTCCAATTACAAGTGATTTTGAATTAACTGGTATCAGTATCTAATGAAGAAGCTGTGGATGTAGGAAATTTTCTAATTCCGCTTTGAACACAGCCTTTTAAAAGAAAGGAGACGCCAAAGATCCAAAGGTTTGTCTATATAACCTCTTTCTAGTTCAGGACCATGTTTTCCAGCTTGTTCTTGGCTTTGCCTCTGACCCCGAGAGTCAGCCCTTCTGCTGCCCCTTGCACTGTGCTTCTCCAGTCTTGCATCCTGAGCCCAGACACTTCACCAGGGAGATCTGACAGCTCTTCCTGCTGCCTAGACACCACCTGCCACTCCTCTGGCCCCAAGGTTGTGACCCCAAGTCACAGGGAACCAGGTAACCCAGCAAAACTCTTTTTTAATCCTGTCCCACAAACTGGGAAGCCTAAAGGGCTCTTGCAGTCCAATGGCCTCTCCAAAGACTGCAAAACTAAAGGCCTAACCAAAACCTCCTTCAGCGCGGAGACTCTACCAGCCTCCTATGGAAAGAGCATTCCAGAAGGACAGCCAGCTTCTAACTGCAGGTGGAGCTTTAGACTATGGGATTGTCAATAGCTTTTTAAGAGTGCCACTGATTTGAGCAGGGACTAGGATAGTGGGGGGAAAAAAACAAGAAAGAGGATGTAAAGGGATTGTGGGAACCTCTCTCATCTCCTTCTTAGACCCAACAAAGACTAAAGGCGCCAAGGATCACCAGTAAGAGAAAAATCCAGAATACAAAAGTCAGCCAACAGAATTGCTGGCTCTGGTCTTCTAAATCACCCCCTTCATACATAAAAACTCAAGTTCTAAAATCTCCCTCTCACCTCCTGGGCTGCTTAAATAAACCACTCTGGAAACATCGGTTACTAGGCTGTGTTAAATTATCTGAATGAAGGCAAATTAATTTGGATCTGAGAACCCAACATGCTGCTGAATTGCCCTTTTCCCACACATTTCCTGTTTTACAAATAGAACATATTTCCTCAGAATACTAGATAATACATAGAAATCTTTAGCTTTTCTGTGAACATAAAATCCTCTTAGAAAAAAAAGCACCCGTTTCTTCATACACTTCTAAAGAAACACACCAAAACAGTAAGGACGTCCCCAAAATTCTCAAAAAAAGCCAAGAAAAATATTTCTACATGTCCAAAAACCTATTTTTCAAAAGAAAGGGAAGGAAAAAGATATAGACAAATATTTTGAAAGAGATACAGAAGGGGGGAAAAACTAAAACAGTATGTTCTTCATTAAGTATCCCCACAAGAATAAAACTGACCTTTAGGGTCTGAAAACCAGGGTCCTACTAATTTACATTACTTCTGGAAAATCATGCTTCAAAAAAAGATCTCTGAACAAAACATGCTTTTTTTTTTTCTTTGAGGAAGATTAGCCCTGAGCTAACATCTGCCGCCAATCCTCCTCTTTTTGCTGAGGAAGATTGACCCTGAGCTAACATCTGTGCCCATCTTCCTCTACTTTATATGTGGGATGCTGCCACAGCATGGCTTGATAAGCAGTATGGAGGTCCACACCCGGGATCCAAACCAGCAAACCCCGGACTACTGAAGCAGAATGTGCAAACTTAACTGATGCACCACCAGGCTGGCCCCTAAAAACAATTTTTGAGAGAACACATTATTTAAAGATCACTTCCTTACTTTTATAAATAAGAGTTTGTCCCAAGAGACACTAGTGGGGACAACTGTAGAAGAAAAGGAGATTATAAACATGCATCTCATTCATAAATCTTTAATCATTTGGCTATTCAATTTCATATATGTTCACAGAGAACCCACTATGTGTATTCAATATTGTTAGCAAATGAAAGATATTTCATTAGTCTCAAGATGGCAGTGAACATTAGCGTGGGGCAGCCCAGGACACGCAGTCACTCTTAATATGAGGAAGGTGCAATGTTTCCAGGCAGGAATTCCCCACACACATCAGGAAACTGAGTGAGTAACAAATGAAGACCCACAAAACCTAGTAAGAATCGTCCAACTTCCTTTTTCATAAATAGCCACTTACTAGGTTTTATTTTGTATGTGGGTAACAATACATAAATATAATCTCTTAACCTAGTATGATACCTTTTAACCTGAGAGAAAAATCATTAAGAGCCTGCTTTTAATGCTCAGAAGAATGATTTTTAAAGAACTAGTGGGGACAGAATGTGATAGGGAACCAGGTTTATAAATCCGCTGACTGTGTGGCAATAATAAATAAAACCATAATAATAAAAAAATGTAAAAAATAAAACATACAATAAGCGCCAGAGATTCAAATTAAACGATACAGATACTATACTTATGACACCATTTTACAGATAAAGAAACTGAGACTTGACAAAGAGATTAAGTACATGAGGAGATTAAGTAAATGACAAGAGTCAGAATGGAACACCCAGGGCTCTGGCTGCATAACCTGGAGGCAGCACAGCCTTCAAGGTGACCCATGACCAGGATTCAAATCTCACCACCTTGGGGAGCGGGGAGGGGAGTCAGCCCTGACCCCTTGTCCCACCTAGCCTTGTTTCCTCAACTGCAATTTGGGGGAAATGGGCACTTCACAGGGTTGTGGTTAGACCTGAATAGCTAAAATACTGTCTATAAAACATTTAGGTAGATATGCATTCACCCAATGGTAGCTATTACCCAATAGAGAACTTTCCTTTTTTTTTTAAAACTCATAAGCTTTCAAGATGAGTTCTGGATAGAAGCCAGCAAAACAGCAAGGGATCCACAGAGAAATTCCTGAGGCTGCTCTGTGTTTACCAAATGAGACATGACAAGAGTTTTGGGAAATGCATAACACTATACAGATAGTGCAGTATAACTAGTTGTCTGTAAAGAATCGACACCAGGCTTCCTTCCAGAATAAAAACTGAAGAATGGTCCTCAGAAAGGTGAGCATACTGGACACTGGGCCACAAGAGGCTTTTTCAAGCAACGCTGAGGCTTCACAATCCAACCACTGTTTTGAAACATCTTTCAGTTGTGGGAGAATGACTAATATGGTCTTCAGTCCCTGCTGGTTTAGAGAGCTGGGTCCCCTAAAGTGATCGTTTTCAAACTATTTTTGCTGGCAGAGATCTTCAGAGAACTCCCCAATGAAAAAAGAGCTGCTCTGGTTGGGGTAGAGACATGAGAAGAGAGAACCAGCACAAACTACCCACAAGAACAAAGCTAGTCCTAAACCCTTGCTAGGATGCACGACGGTCCATGGAGCCTGTCAGAAATGCAGATGCTCAGGCCCCCCTCAGACCCGCTCGGTGAGAAGCTCCCTGTGTGAATAGTACTCACTGGACTAAACCCTCTTGAACCTTGGTCTCAGTCCTGGAGTCCCTCCTGGGTCCTTCCCCACCACTAGAGTAAAAAACATAATATTGGGCAAACAACAAAAAGTAGATAAATACTTGTGTAATTAAAACTGAGTAAAGTGAAAGGGAAGCCGGGCTACAAACGTCTAGGAAGACAAACAGCATAGCATTCTGGAGGGGAACTCTGCTCCAGTCAAACACCAAGACTTCGCAACTAAGGACACACCAACTGTAGAAAGGGAAAGTAACTTACCCGCAGTCCCACAGCTTTCTCAGGGCAGAGCAAAAACCTAACCCAGAGCTCAACACCTCTAGAACACAGTCAGCGTAAAGTTCAAGGGTGAAGTTTCAAGGTCTAGCTCTACTGCATATTAGCCTGACAGGACTCGAAACCATTAAGTTTCTTAAGCTATCAATTCTATGCCTACAAAACGAGAAAAGGAGATTGCCAGACCACAACAATGGCTAGGATCAAATACACGATAGCGAAGAATGATCCTGAGTAAAGCATTTCCTGAGTCTGAAGAAAAGAAGTGCTAGGACCTACAGAAGTACTAAGGAACGAGCATGCTGTTAAAAAAACTGAAACCACACACACACGACTTCTGTATAACTACTCGGGAAAGAAATTAAAAGGTTAGAATAGAATGAAGCCAAACATCTCCTGGAAAAACTCAATTTAAAGCCATGTCACCAAATATTAAATTTATCTAATCTTCAATCTGTGAGGCAAATTCACAGCATCCTTCCTGTTGACAATCCAGGTCTGACTAGACCACAATTCACTTCTGGACCCCGAGTGGGCTCTGGTCTATACTGAGCTCTGGTCTACAGTCAGTGAAAGCACTTCAGACACCCATAAATACTGCCTGAAAAACAGAGGGTATTTTCCTCCAGAGCAAATGCAGCTGTTTGTAAACATTTGTAAAATCTCCAAGACCAAAACTCTGGCCTGTCACCCAAAATGCTCATGGGTACTTCTAAAGTAGACTTAAAGATTAAAAATCCAATGTTAGAAGACAGTTACCAAATCGGCAACTTCACCTTTTACATATATTTTACAGCCCAGTGGCTTGGTCTAGGGGACCGGGGGTGGAGTATGGCTTGTGAGGCATTCAAATTGGGTCGGGAGAAGACAGAAAGCTATTTAAGGGTTTTCCTCCTCCAGCAAGGAGGAGGCAACCTCCTAACAAAGTGGCAACCATTTCGAGGCCACCAGGAGATGATGGCTCAGCACATCTTTTGATAAACTCTAGCATGTTCCCTAGGCACAAACCAGACAAGGAGGCCTTAAATTTCCTCACTGGGAACAGCCGCTGGCATTTTCCACCTTGCTGGCCATTGGCACACGCCTGACTTTTAAGAGGTTTAACAAAAGAGTTATAGCCCCCGACTTCCTTGACTTTAATTAAACTTGGCTTCCACTTCTGAAAAACCCTCAAGTTTTTATTTTGTTTTGTAGTCCCACTAATGCTTTTAAATGAGAGATGCTGTGAAAAGGAGAAGCAAATTCTTTGCAGCTGCGTGTGAGCATTCTGCCAACTGAAGCACAGGAAGAAGCTCTCCCATGTTAACAATTTCCAACTGGGAGATTTACAAAACAGCAGGGGAGAATGGATGGAGGAGAGGAAGACATGTGCATGTGAAAGATCTGCAAAAAGCTCCCTTTTTTGTTTTTAAGTCCCAGGGGCCTTTGGAGGCTTGTCATGCTTCAGCGATTGCTACCCCCCTCCCATTTTACCCCCTTTCTAAAGCCACCATCCTTTCCAACAGGCCTTCCCTAACGGACAGAAGGACACACTCTGCAGAACCACTTCTTAGCTGTTCCTTTATTTTACCCCATCTCCCCAGGCCTCCCCCAACAGTTATTCTGCCACAACTGGATAATGGAAAGAAGCTTAACAGGGAGGTAGCAACCATTTTCCTCTGGCTAAATGAAGTCCGGGAGTTAAGCCGCACTCCTAAGAAGGAAATGACAATCATTTTGGCAAATGAACTTTTTAGTTTCTATTAGCAGCAGCAAGATAACCACAGTCAACAACAGTAAAAGCTCAAAGATGAGCTTTTCAGTTGTGTTGTTAAAGCTCTTCGAGAGAACAATCTAGCTAAGCCCTTACAAAAGGCTAATTCAGGTCAAATACGTGGTCCGAGAGGGTTTGGAGATTTTGTCTTAAATTTCTACATCAAGTGATAGGTATGGGCTTTCCAGAGAAGGAAAAAGGTGATGGTCCCTACCCCTTATCAGAATTTGCAGCAAGCAGGTAAGATAGGCAGTTAGGAGCAAAGGTTTCATTATCGTACGCCATCCATGCCCCCCACCTCTGGGGTGGGGAGGAGTCCATATCCCTACTATGGGAGTATAAGTGACCAATCCCCCTCTAACTGGGGGGGTTAAGATGTAGGAGTTCTGACCCAGCAGCATTCCGGGAGGCTGTGTGAATGCACATTCCATGGAACCACCTTTCCTCAGCTGAACCCCCAGATGGATGGAGCTTATTCCCAGGGCCCCAAACACAACAACATCCTCAAGAATGTAGGTAACATACACAGCCCTCTGGGGATCAGCAATGCCACAGCACAGTAACCCTCCATCCCCTCCAGATGGATGTACAGTAACAAAGAACTGTCAGACTAACAACCAGGAGGCCCTCTTAAGGTGCTCAACGGTGAAACCAAGGTGAACACTCCTTCCTACATCCCAGCAGACTTTTGGAGGCAGGAAAGCCAATGAAATATCTTCCCAGAGAGAGTTTCTGCAGCAAAGGCTGAAACAGTCACCCAGAAAACTCACTGGAGCCAGCAGCAGACTCCATTCTCAGAGTATGCCAGGTCTGTCCACATTTTACCATCATTTGAAACCTGATTCTTCTACCTGGACTATTTCACAACTGACGCCCTTCCAGGGAGCAGCAGTTTCCTCCCCAGCACCTACTGCTGTTTACAGCCGGCTGGTTAGGACCGGGCCTTCCTTTCCCAGTTGCTGCCATCCCCAGGCCTTTTGCTTCCCTTCAAGCAGACCTTTGAGCCACCTCTAAGTGGGAAAAGGAAAGGCGCTCTACATCTCCAACAGAGGGTCCACATTGGATGCTAGTGAGCTGCTCACCTGAGACTTTTTCTCTTTTTTTGATGGATGGAAGACCCTGAGGTCAGGAGAATGACACTCCAGGAAGCTCAGGCTCTCCGTGGACAAATTTTTTATGTTCAGAGTGGTGAGCTCACCATCTCTCCCCATAGCCAAAGGAGAACAATTAACTAACAGTTTGCCATTCAGTAAGTTGTGATACATCAGTATGAGTCCAAACCCTCCATCACAGCAGCCATAAGAAAGCGACACTGATGTGCAGGTGGAAGGGAATGCCTACCGTGGAGGGGGCACAGTTCTACCTATAAAGAACACCTAATCTTTGCTCAGGCAGGCCTCTGCAACCCATCTCACAGTGGAGAACACTGAGGCCAGCTTTAACATGAGGCCCAGTGACCTTCTAGGTCATTTTGGCAGGGCGGACAGTTCGAGCATTTTTCTAGGAGGCAGGCAACTGAGGTCTCGGAGGTCATGAGATGGCCTTCCTGTGAAAAACACAGACACACAATGCTCGCTCAGATATGTATTCCCAAAACTGTTGTAAAAAACTGAGAATGCAGTACTTTCAAACAAATGAACACAAGAACACGTTTTTGCCTCAAAATGACAATAAAAGCAGACGGGGCTTTGAGAAAAGATTCCCGAAGCCAAAATATACAACCAACACCCTAGTTAGGAGAAACAGGTTAAGCGCCGCGTTTCCTGAAGTGCAACCAAGCACTGCTAGGTGGAGAACAATGACCATGAGACTGCTGTTTCCTTCGAGGCCCTGCAAATTAGCCTCTCCCCCAGGGGCAGAGGATGTCGAGTTCACTGTTTGCTGTTTGCCCTTTCATCGCTACTGTTCCAGGGTGAGAGTGTGTGAGGACAGGTGGGAGAGCTTTAAGAAGACAGTAAAAAATCTAGACTGGTATTTGAATTTGTTCTCTGTTGGAAGTTCACTGTAAGAGTTTATATATATATATATATCAGAGACCATCCTCTCCCCTCAAGAGCTCTTTTAAAGAGAGGACACAGGAGGATCCCCAATCTCTGTTTAATCAGCACAAATACCACATGGGATTCATCGGACCCATTTGTCCTCTTGGGCTCCAGGCACTTCGGAGGGTAAAATGTGGAGACATAAGGGAATTAACAAGAGCATATGTGACAGTTATTTGAGATAAAGCTGATCAGTATTGACCTTTAATTTGGAGACCCTGAGCGTCATGCCATCTTTTTTATGAATATGGGAGAGCACTTTGGGACCTTTCCAGCTAGAAGGAAGGAAGCACCATTATTCATCTCCATTGGCCCAGAGACCTGACAAGCTCCACTTTTAAAACCTGTACAAACTGGCCACCACCAGGGCGCTCCAGCTTCCATGAAGCATGTCTTTCAGAAAGACCCCCAAAAGCTGAGAAGGGGGCCGAAAATAAATCAGGTTAAAATGAAAGGGGGGCTGGCACAATTCCACAATGTCCTGTGAAAGACCACAGATGCAGGTCCCAAACTTGTCCTTGCCCATCCCAAAATGGACTGGACATGCTGCCATGGCTACAAGAGAACCGAGGGGAAGGGGGGGGTCACACCCACTGAGGAGCCCTTCAGGGATACCCCCTAATTGGCTGGAAAGTGACCTGTCCAGTGGCTCTTTCTGTAGCCAAGAAGTAGGCTTAACTTCTGTATCCACAGGGAGAAATGAGGGCAATTCCCAAAGCAGTATCACTCCACAAAATGAATCCCATAACTGGATCTGGAATGTTCCTGCACAGATATGTGAAGTCCCAGCTGACAGGCCTAGACCTATTTTGAGCTAGGAGGATTATTACGGCTTTAAAATTCAATTACAATTATGAAATTCTAAATAATTGACTAAAAAATAAGGATGCAAACCTACGTTTGAGATGCAGAACTAAACGGACAAGAATTCAGTATCCCCACCTTGTCCAAAAGAGGGTCACAGTCCCACAGCACAGACTGGAACAGTGACTGTTAAAGACAAGGGCTGGGCTGGATCCGGCCAACATTACAAGGACAACCAACTGGTCCTGTTCCTTAGTCTTGTGCTCTTAAAGGGCAGTCGATGTGCCAACTATTTTAAAGCTCCAACACACTAATTCTGTAAACAATAATGGCTACAGCCTGCACACTGCGCACTGGAATGGATTCCTCAACTTGGCCTCATCACTTATGCAGCTGATGAAACAAACACTGACAGCTTTTTTGCATTTGTAAAGGCCCCACAGCAGCTGTGGTGATCCCACCATAGAGCAATGAATTAAGCCTGAAACCCAGCTGGGTCTGAACAGAAGCCTTTTTTGCACAATACAGCAAGACTATCATTGTTAACCTAGGCATTATTGGGAAATATTCTGCATTACATTATAGGGCAGTTCTAACTCAATTCTTAAAATTAGTTCTAATAAGCAATTTTAGTAGGAGGGATGTGGCATTCGCTTTTGAAAAGGCACAAGTATGTGTATAGGTTATAGGTACACCACACAAAGGCAGCCCAGCCCAGCCCAGCAGAACAGAACACAGATTTCCAGTTAAACAATGCAAAGCTTAAAACATTAACTCCTTAGATATTCACGCACGCATGCACAGGAACTCACCCGCCCCTACCTTCTAAATTGAGGTGTGTATTCAACCTTGCAAATTCTTGGTTATTTGGCCACTACAGAGAAAGTATCAAATGTAGTCAGGGGTCTCCATTACGTAAAGCAAATCAATGACCTGAGCATAAGGTCAATTTGCAACAGAGAGCCATACTAGAAAAACTGGAGTGTGAGAAAAAGCATGATTAACACCATTACTAAGGAATTTTTTGACACTGAACTTGAGCATTATGTAATAAATAAGATTCCAAGCGCTGACAGACACAATGGTCTTTGGCTTCCTATCACCAGGAACCTCCAGGAAAGGTACAGACATCCACACCAAGAATGTGTACTCCTAGAGAATCAGAATGTGCATGCCCATGGGCCACGTGAGTTTTTCAACGCAGCCCCCCCATTCTACCTCTCTTCCATTGCCTCATACTTTATATGAACACTCAAAAATGAGGAAAAAGTGCCTGACTCAAGAGACCAATCTCCACCTCAACAATTTCACACCAACTTGGGAAAAATAAACCTGGTAAAAATCAGAAATATCAAAAGAAAACGTGGCACCATGCCTCTTCCTCAAAAGAACTCCCACTTCTTAAAGGAGTTCATTACAAAGGCTCTTTCTTTTTAAAGCATTTTTTCATTTAGGTAAAGCGGGCTTGCAAGGACTAAGAAAATCAAGGAGAATTTCTAGGTATATGGCAGTTCTAGTCCCCACTGTCTTTTGCCAAAGAACATTAACATAAGTAACCACAAGAAAGGCAAAACTGAAGGTGAGGCAGAACAATGGTTCCTCCGTCCTTCTCTGTGCTCCCAGAGAGGAGCCAGGGTTTCACTCTGGCCCCTGAAACCTCTATACAGTAAATGCTGTGCAGAGATGCAGCTGAAGACCCACAACTCCAGCCCAAATCACCTGAGCAGCCACACAAAGTAAATCGTCCCATGATGAAATGTGAAGTCCCACCACTTTTTCACACCTAAGCAACCGGAGCCTATGGTTCTGGCGTCGGCGTGTGTGAACAGCATTTACACTTTGCAAAGGGGTAGAGGAAATAAGACCACTCTTGGCCACCCACACACACAGTGAGGGTGGCGTCAGGTAGCAAGGAGATGAGGACCCCGCCCCCCAGAGGCATGGCAAGTGCCCCAGGAGAGGGCTCAATGTAGCACTCAGCTGACAGAACACAGGAGGCTCAGGGACACGAGCTGAGAAATAGGCTAGTCAAAGAGTAGTAATTAAATTTAGTAATAAGGTACATGTGCACAATTTTCTAATTTAAGGCAAACATCATGCACACAAAAACTGCTACACAAACATTCACAGCAGCTTTATTCACAATAGCTAAAGTTGGAAACAACCCAAATGTCCATCAGCTGATGAATGGATAAGCAAAAGGTGGTATATCCATACAATGGAATACTATTCAGCCATAAAATGGAATTAAGTATTGATACATACTACGATATGAACGAACCTCGAAAACATGCTAAGTGAAAGCAGCCAGTCACATAAGGCCACAAACTGTATGATTCCATTTATATGAAATGTCCAGAATAGGCAAATCCATAGAGACAGAAAGTAAATTAGTGGCTGCTAGAGACTGGGGGAACTAGGATCAAATGGGGAGTGACTGCCAATGGGTATCGAGTTTCTTTTTGAGGTGAAAAAAGTGTTCTAAAATTGCTTGTGGTGATGGCTGCACAGCTCTGAATATACTAAAAACCGCTGAATTGTTAAGGGGGGAAAAAATCACATTCGCGTCCAAAATCACTCAGGGAAAGACTGAGATGCCTAAGATGCCTTTCGTCTTGAACTACCACTGAAACGCCAAAAAGAAATAGTTGAAGAACTGCCAAAAGAACTGGAATAAGTCGAGAATATAAGAGAGTTTTAAAAAGAGAAAAGCTAAAAGGGGCTGACACTTTGCTACAGATACAGTGACAAAGGACAGCAGTGCACGCCAAGAACACACACACAATGCAGTCGGACTGCAAAGAGCGAGGAAGGGTGACTTTAACATCCCAAAAAGTAAAACCTTCAACTTAAAGCTTCTACTCCCCTGCAGCTCTACTGTGGGCTTTAATTAAGAGCGCGAGAGTCTACTATTCAAATATTTACTCCGTGCCAGTGTCTCTCAGACGAGTCTCTTAAATTGGTTCTAAAACCGTCTTTGAATTTATAAATTTGGCAGGTAGGAAGCAGTTAGAGAGGAGGGGACTCCAAATTATCTAATTTAGATATTAGTTATCAGCTTTAGAAATCTTTTAACACTCAGCAGTGAGGATTATTTGCTGTTGGTGGTAGGAAAAAGCAACCACGAACCACCCCCCAAGGCCTTCCCTGGATCATAGATGAGGTCTGTCCAGAGAAACAGTTACACCTAGGCAAGGTGTTCTGTTCTTTATTGAGATGACCTCCGTGTACAAATCGAGTAAAATGACTCCTCTTACAACAGGTACCATTAGGGTCTCCATTTGTATTAAACAACTGGAAGCAAACAATGTTCAGCTGTAAAAGCTTTTGCAAGTCAAAGATAGTGGCCTTCCCTGGTAAACTGACTGCTCTCTATAATCGTCATTATTTATACTCCCAAGTGGCTTTCCCTACTGCTCCAATAAATTCTGGAAAGAAATAACATGACAACTTCAGCAAGTCTCATGGAAGAAGGAGAGGAAAAAAGGCTAGCTGAGTAGAAAACATGTTTCATTTTGGGCTACGTCAGTGTTTGGGTAACGATCCTATCACTTAATTAGAGCAGGGAGGTGAATCACAAGAAGAGGAAAAAGACACCACTTTTTAGCTTGAGATACTTCCAAGGCAGACCCATCCTCCCCACCTCCCAAAGCGTTCTAGCTTACCAGGGCCAAAAGAAAACCCATGTTGATAGCATCATTAGAGTTCTGATTTACCACAAGGACAATAGACTGTGCTTCTCATCCTGACAAGAACTTGGTTTAACAGGAAGCTTCGCCAGTCCATATTTGTAGCAGGAGTTTCTGCAGGACTAATTGATGGTGTTTATATTGAGCTGGAGGAAAACCAGCCCAGAAGAATGGAACAAGTATTCCCCGACCTCTTCAACCAGGAGGCTTGGCCCCTGGCTCAGATATGCCCCAAGCCCAGACTCTGGGACAATTAGGCAAGCCAAATGTGTTCTTTATTTAAAGGCTTCCTTTCGTTCCGTCAGCCACCTTTCAGATTCCAGCTAAGTTTAAACCACAATGGTTTGGAATCCTAACAGTAGTTTTGAGGATTACGATACAGAATGAGTATTTGAAAACATTTTTAAAGACACAGAACGTTAAATCATGCAGTAAGCATCTACCAATCACTCCCCTTAAAGAAGGTCATTATTAGATCCAGACCCGCCCTGGCCCCCTGCACTGCGGGGGGGGGGGGGGTGCGGCGCGGAGTGATAAACTGCCTTGGCATTTAAACAGAAATCTGATCTCTGCTACTCAAAAATGTAATCACCACTGGGATTACTTTCATGCATCTTTAAAATTCTTCCAGATTAAAAGTTCTGTCAGGGTGTCAATACCAATATTACTTAACAAATCTCGCCTTTAATTAAAGTTTTAGGTCAAGTTATCAAAGCTAAAAACAAAAAGCTACTCAGCCCAAACAGGGCTGGGTGGAGAATGACAACTGCCCACTGCCCATGTTTTAATCTGATTGTCACTTTTGGGATTTAGGATGAACTTTTAGCCAGATCAAAAGCAAAAATCATTTGCTCCCAGGATGACTGCTCATTATGGCCCTAAATCCTTTTTGGACTGGAGTGGTGTATATAAGTATATATGGAAAATAAACCCACCTCCAAAAATTGCAACCAAATACAGATCCCAGCAAAAAGGCTGTAGAACAAGTGGAACTGAATGTTAAAAAAAAAAACTACACTAAAATAATTAGGCTCATTAATAAGACTGTTTCCTCACCCCCACCAAGGCACTCCAGCCCTCTCCTAAATGCACATGAACGAACTCTTTATAGAGCCCCAAACATTTCACAATTTTCAAACTATAAAGAAACCAAGTCCACGTTCGTTTCGTATCTATCAAAGGCATTGGCCTTTGCCAGTAGAATCATCAGTTTGAAAGGAGTCACGTAGCACGTGTGGAGGGCCAAGTTTTGTGGTGTGGTGGCAGGCACAGCTCCAGGAAGATAACACAACGAAAGCCCTTCAAGGCAGGTGAAAACCATGTGCTACCAATTTAGCTGGACTCCAGATCATGGCTCCTCATGAAATGCCTTCCATTCACACTGGCCCTTTCATCCTCCAACATCAAGACATTACTACAAGCTGACACTCGGAGCTTTATACTCTGGGTGGCATAAGATTGGGAAAGGGGGCAATTTGGGTAAAACCAATAAGCATTACGTTTTACCTCATTTCTGAAGGGACATCTTGACTGGAGAATTAAAAAGGCAAAGAAGCTTTTCCAAAAATACTCTCTTAAACATCAAAAAGTAATGCTTTTAGCAGCAGTGTGACACCACCTCATCTTCACAAACCACGGGGGGGGGTGGATAAAAATCCATCATCTGAACAATCAAAGAGTGTCTGGTGTAAAGATCACACTGCCATTTTTCCTGAAGTTAGGGACAGAAAGCAAGCCTTGGCACCAAGTATCTATTAGTTTCATTTCTAGCCTCTTCTTCAGACAACCCGGATATGCTGTAATCAGCAAAGATGACCCAGAAACATTACGTTCCTTTTTCAACCTTGAGGCTGGAGAATTACACCCAAAGACCTGTGGGACTTAATTAGAATAATACTGTCTGGATTGTTACAGTTTGCAAAGTACTTCACACCTTAACACTTGATTGTCTCCCCTGAATGACCTTGAGAAACCAATAATGAAGGCATAATTCTCCCCATTTTATAGATGAAGAAACTGAGGCTTGGAGAGGTGACATGACTTATCCAAGGTCACTTGCTCTCTTCCCAGTGTTTCGCATCCCTGCTGTCAACTACACTATAAATTCTCTGAAGACAAGGATAACATCCTATTTTCTAACACCTAACAGTGCCAGAGCATGGTAAGCAACCAGAATGTTATTAACTGTATTTAACTGAATGGTCTTCCATGCCAGAGTCCAATGGAGCCTTTGTGACCATTCAAAGCCCACCTCACAAGGCTGAAATCACATGTGAAAACAATGCGATTCTGGGTCCTCTTAAAGTATGTCCTGTCCTCACAAAAGAGCAATTCATAAATATAAAATACCTAATTGTACAATTATCCATCCTCTCCGCTCCCCTTCACTACTACAGTCATTCTGACATAACACAATGTGTCCTTCGAGCGATTTTGTTTCACAAAGTGCTTTCACATATCTTATCTCATTTAGTTCGAATGCCCTGAGAGAGAGGACAAGGAAGGAAAATAGAAACTTAAATAAAACTCAACTGACATCTTTACTACTTGTTACAAGTGCCTGTATTGGTTTTTAAAAGCCAACAAACAAACAGACCCGCTGGCCTTCACATGCACTACCTGGGGGGCCATAAATTAGTACAGCCTTTCTCCAAGAAAGCATGCGGCAGGAGGGGGCTAAACGTAAACACCGGCACTTCTAAGTCAGCAATGCCACTTGGAGGAATTTGGAAGTAAGTATAAGAAGACACGAGTAAAGCCAACTGGACAAATCATTTTGTCCAACAGCCCCAAAACTGTGAAAAAGCCACCAAGAAAGGACAGGCCAAGTAAACTATACTATAGCTCAACCGAGTGCCTCGAGCCATTAAAAATAACGATGTGGGGTTGTATTTTGATAACTGAGATAAGAAATAAATGCAAAAAGCACGCAACAGAACAGCACTTAAGAGCACGAGACCACAGATGTAAAACGACGTATCTACAAGTGAGGGAATGTTGGTTCCCAGTTGCAATGGTTTTTATCTTTGTGTACTGGTCTGATTTGAACGATTTCTTACAAAGCAAAAAAAACATTTTCAAAAGGGGGAAAACGTTATTGGCCTAATTAGGTATGGGGATTCCATGTGGATTTTATTTTTCCATGAAAATGAATCAATTACTGCAGTTACCGTGGCGAGCTGAGAATCCATGTGGAAGAAGGAACCATCTCTGGAGAGCCCTGTCCAAGGGCAGAAACACAGACGGCATTCCACTGTGTCAAGGGCTGGATTTCATGCCCGGTGTCTCCCTGAGAAAACATGGGACCTCAAAAGCAAGTCGCCCAACAGTACTAGACACCTCAGCTTCTCTCAACCGTAAAATTCTGATTACTTAAGTTCATTTTTTCCACTAGATCCACACCAATTCTCTCTCACTACTAGGCAGTATTTGAAATACTCCAAAAGATTTAACTCAACAAATATTCTTCAACTGTGATAACTTAACAAAATTCAGCCCCTATTCTTGTGTGGTTACTAGATTAGGAGACATGGAACCAATAATTCCAGTACCTAGAGGTAGGTGTGAGGAGTCAGGGCAACAGAGAGAAGGAAGGGGCTTGGCTCTGCCTGACTGGGGAAGGGGGTGGCAGGCTGTCCCGGAAGGCCTGAGAGGCCAGGTGGGCTCCTCAGACAATCCCGTTCACTGAGCAGGTTGAGGAACCAGGATGTGCAAGTGGCTAGGCTCAGCTGAAGTGGAATGGGTGGCCGGAGAGGCCGAGGATAGAGCAAGAAAGGTTTTTTATGCTGTGCTGAGGACAAACTTGGTTTAGACTTCATCCTGAAAACCAGAGGGAGCCACCGAGGGATCATGATCAGATCTTGATTTTCAAGGATTATTGCTCCAACATCTAGTTTAAACATCTTTGATGAAACACCTATGTGCACAGATTCAGTGCCACTCTAATCTTAATTCTCAATCTGTCCCTCTTTCTAATTCTCCACCCAGACATGCTTGGCAGTCAAGTACTGGATAACACAGAGATTCAAGTATTGGACAATACAAAGATTCAGCAACCAGCAGAGGGTGGGGGTAGAAAGCAATTACGCCATCTTCTAATCTTTAAAGCCTTGTTCTAGATCCCAAAACGGACTTTAGAATATCCGCTCCTATTCATTTGGTTTATTAAGAGGCAAAGTGTAGAATTCATTTGATCCATTTATTTCTCAGTCAGCTAGGAAGGCTGCTGGCAGGCCTGGATGTCTCCACATTGGTGATTTCCAACAGTATAATAACACCTTGAGCATTTGCACGGTAGTGTGCAGTTTACAAAGCACTTCCACATCAAAAATCTCACTGGCTCTCTGAGCCACAAGCCTGTGAGGCGCATGGAACAGATGAGGAAGCAGCTCAGCGAGGTTATGTGTCTTGCCCAGGGTCACAGAGCCACCATAACGCAGGGTCCAATCTTGAATTCAAGCTCATCTTCCCCACCTTGCCCATTACCACAGAGGTACCCTATACATTCAAAACAAGCCTGTGCGAATCTGAGGCACTTCATTACTGAAGCCCAGGTACTAGTAATAGGGCATATACACAAAGCGCAAAACTCTCCCCAAGTTTTAATAACATCTATATCCAACTGCTGCTTAACAGAATAAGCATTCATTCAGTCCCCTTTCTGCAAACCTATGGAAGGGATAAATAGAAGAAACACATGCTCAGTCCTAATCCCTTCTCATTTCCTCCTGGCACCTGTTTCTGCCCCCACAGGCACCAAACACTTTAACAGCTGGCAGAAATGAGAACCAAGAGATAACACACTCAACCATTGTAGACCAAGTCCTAGCCCAAACTGTGGTTAAACAAGAACGGAGAAAGAACCACCCAGACTTTAAAGAGACAGCAATACAACAAGGCGCCAAAAGGCCTCCCACATTCTCGTGGATGATTCAGTCACTAGATACCTGGCCTGCTGTCACAGTAAACCAGAGAGGGTCTCCTGATGGAAAACAGACACACACCACCCACCCCCTCACACCTACCCCCCAAAAACATGACAGGAAAAGAAGTCCTGGTTGTACTGGAGAAAATACGCGTGTGAGGAAGAGCTGTACTAGAGAGGGGCAAATTGGGCCGTGTCTCTTGTTAGTCTTCTAGGATTCACGGTAACTAAACACGGCTGTTGATAGTATTTCAGCGCTCACTCGCCTTCCTCTTCATGGGTGGTGGAGCTTGACAGACTTACAAAATTAGAACTTAAAATCCAATTTAGGCATTTTAGGCAGCACCGGCTCTCAAGAACAAAGTTCTACCAGTAGGGCTCCCCTCACAGCCCCGTACATCCCACGAAATATGTGAGTAATTATGTATAATGTTCCTATTACTCGTGCTGCCTCATTAACATATCTGGGCAGCCTTTGTTTACCGGATGGCCCAGACCCTGGTGAGGACTTGAGGGCAAATGATTTCCCCCAGCACCCCACGGTGCCCTTAGCAGGAGCAACAACAAAAGTGCAAGAGAAAGTATCGAAGGCGATTTGTCACAGCCCCTACGAAACCAAACAGGCTCTTGGAAGCCTGCAGAGCTAATGCAGCCCTCGCTGGCCCTCAGGTACACCAGGGAGGGTGGCATGGAGCACTCATAATACTAGAGAGCACAAACCAGCTAGTCCCCAGGGGTACTGGCATCTCGGCTCTTTTTCCAATGAGGACTCAAGGAGACAGCCAGCTGGGGATAAGGGGGTAGCTCCACCAACTGGTGTTTAAAAAAACAACAAACACAAACATGCTCTTAAGATACACTCCTGTTCCTGGAGGCTGACAAACTGCCTTAACTTCCCCAACTTTCTCAAGCAAAAAAAACCTCTCCAAAGCCTGCCAAGAGCCCCTATCATGACCTCCTTTTCCCCTTGCGGCCACAGTGATGATTCATTTTACCTCTGTTTCATGTGCACTAAAAAGTGGGAAGGAGTTACGGTGTGTAACTCTGGCCAGGGTCTATTCACCTCAGTTTTCTCTTCTGTAAAATGGGCTCAACAGCCTCTTTTTCTCATGTGAACTCACTAAGGAAACAACAAATGTGGGCGGTTATTTCAGAATTGACTGGGTCTTCTCTTCACGATGCTTTCAGGAGGGGTGGGTGTTATACGGCCATCGAGAGTGTTTTCTCCAATCCAAGCTCTTCTGGCACATTTCTTCAAATGGAAAGAGAGCCCAAGGAGAGAGGGCAGCATTTTACAAGAGTAGTAAAATCTGTAGCAAGACAAACTGTGGTGGAAGTGGAAAGAAACCCAGAGACCTGGGGGCCCAAGGTTGTAGTCCAGCTGCTCCCTCAGGTGTGACCTCAACTTTGCCCTCTAGGACGAGATCGACATCTGCAAAACATGGGCTGCTTCCCATCCCAGACATCCTGATGAGGAGGAGGAGAAAGATAAAGGCCACTTGCAAGCAGTGATAGGAGCAGGAAGTCCTGGAAACAGGCAGGATTCCTCCACCAGGAGCAAAAGGGTATCCAGCCAGCACCACCACATCCTACACGGTTCAGCTCTACTCTGAACGATTTTATTCTGAATCAGAAGTGAACGAAAAACCCCTTACTTAAAAAGTGTGAGGGTGCCAGAAGGCTCTAGAGTTGACTGAAGCCCCAAGAAAGATTAAAACCTAAAAGGATAAGAAAAATCTCATTCATTCAAATTGTCTACAAAAGAGTAGACAAATAGCAATACTGAATCACAGATTTAGATACCAAAGTCATCAGGGTCCTCACCTGGAATGAAAGGAGCCCGTAACGATGAGGCAAGTACGTATGCACAAAAGGAACCAGAAAAATGAGGAGTGGGGCCTGGAAAAGCAACTGAGGCTTGGGAGAGGCGGAGGGGGGGAGGGAGCTGAGGGGTATCAGAAGAATGAAGAGAACAGTTACCTGGGAGATGGAAAAAAACAAAAGATAATTGATTCAAACTAAGAAACTGAGATTCAATTTGTCTCATTTCCATTAACAAGCAGGCTTAAGGATTTGAAATGCAACAGACATTCAGCAGTATTTCCTAAGTAAGACAAAATAATTAAAATTGCTGGATTACAAGATACAAGCTTCTGAACTCCATATAAATTAGGTGTAAAATCACTAATCTTTCCGCCCCCTACCATCCAGTGAATGACTCAATTGTTTTTAACTCTAAAAGTAATACAGATTACCTCAGTAGGACCACTCTAAACTGATCCACGTTTCACCTATGCTACATAGCATGAACTAAGGAAGTCTAGTTTAATATTTGGGGATTAAGGTTAAATACAATGAAAGCACTCTTATCAGATGATAGGGTCCAGAAATAAAGTTTGTAGGCAGGAAACCATAAAACATATATATATTTACTATACACACACACATATATTAACATGTTAACTGAAACACACAAATGTACTTTCAGTTAGATTTTGCTGAGAATTCTGGTGTTCCATGTTATGCTTTATTGTTTGCTTGTTGGGAAGGGAGTTTGGGCATAAATGAAGTTTGGTTCTTAAAAGGGGATCACTTGCAAAGCAACATGTGTGAAAAATCCTTACAGTTTTTCTCCAAGTCTCTTAAATGTCGGGCCCACATCTAACTTAATGGCCTGATTCAGGCCTTAATTCACTTGTAGTGAGCATTCCCAAAACATTCAACTTAAAGTTTTCATAGAAACCAACTCTCTTTTCACATTCGTACAAAGGTTTACATAATATTTAACTGTAATTGCAATAAGAAGTCTAACTGGAATAACCAGATTTGGAAACAACTGACAGTTGGCAAGCCTTCTATGAGTGGGAGCCAAAGGGGTCGGAGACACACCACCCCCTAGAGCTGCCCATTGGCCAGGAGCTTCCTACTGGGTATTACAACCAGGAAGTTCTGCAGCCAAGCAGGCAAGTGGGTTGGGTGGGCAGAAGGTGGTTACGAAAGCTGTCAGTGAAATCCTGGGGAAGACCTAAGAGCTGGACCAGTAACATCCAGAGCATTACAACAATGCAACTAGAATTTCAGAAACTACATTTCTTAGGCTGCAAAACTTTTTAACCATTCAGGTAAAAATGTCAGGAGTCTGCGTCCTCAGACCATCACGATCAAGGGCAAATTTTAAAAATACTCCAGCTTAGCCTTTACCACGTGTTTTAATGTAGTAGGCTTAATAGGACTTTCCCATATGGTCTTTGACAGGAGGAAAAGAAGAAAGCAGTTCTATTTTGAATGTAACAGACACCAGCTATGTACTCCAAAAGATTTTCTCTTTCTGAAGGAGCAAAGTTTAAATAACCTTTGGAGCAGGGTATATATTAAGATTAACACTGGAGTTATTTCTAAGGCACTTGGAAGGGAGTCAATAGCCCTCAGCCCAGCAACCGGAACTGGTTTAACCTACTATGAGAGAAGAAACAGCCATTATACCATCTACATACTAAATAATTCTAGTTGGCTATTTCAGCCATTGGCTTTGGGGGCCACACAAGTCAGATACTTGTCTACAGTAAAGCAGTAATAACCCAGGTAACAGGAACTCAAATTGGAATTTTTTTGGACATCATTTACTTTTCCTTTTAAATTTCAGGGATACACTTTGGATTTGTAACTTGACAGTATTCCTTCTATAATCTCTCCATACAGCATTAGCTGCTAAATTGTCTCTGCACTACACTCATGTGACAATGAGAAAGGTTTTCCACTACCAGAGACAGGCAGAAAGAAAGCCAAGGGAACAGTCCAGTAAAGGAAAAACTTAGCAATTAAATAATGTGTACAAGGCTTTTCCCCCCAAAACTGTAAAATAACAGAAATGGGTGTAAAACTAGGTTTGGGGTGGGGGGGGCAGCTCATAAATCCTACCACTATATTTTGGTGGAGTTCTACTTTTTTCTTTACAATTTTTTAAATCCTGCTTTTAAATCTTGTAACAAATTTTTCCCAGTTTCTTTAATCATAACCACACTTTTAAATCAGAAAATTAGATACTTAAAACTTACACCCTAGTGGTACAAATTCTGCTTGAGCTGTCCTAGAAGTCCAACTGGTAATTTGTTTTCGTACTAACTGTATGAATCATATCTTCATGTGGCAGACATTTTTATTTCCAACTCCTACCTGCTATAAACCATGAAAGATCAAATGGTTTTGAAGCCCAGATAGCATCTATGTGATTCTCCCTAGGAATAACCAACCAGTGCAGTGATGGAAATGGCAGAAAACACCCAGAGAGCAAAGATGCAACTGTGTTTATTGTCCAAGTGGATTGGGGCTTTGAAAGGCAAATGTTTTCAGTTATTTAAGGTATTGTAGTGGGAGTCGTACCCAGCACAATTAAGACAGGATTACACTGCAATTTATGAGTTTCTCAAGGATGTCATTTAATATGAAATACAACAATCATTTCTCCCAAAGCCTGCCGTCTACAATCTCACCCCCAAACCTGCTTTGCTAAGGCAATAAACTAAATGGCAACGCGGCAGGCATCTAAGGCTTTTGAGACCAATTGTAGGAAATGTGCTGCCTTCCACCAGCTCAATAATGCCGTCTTACATAGAAACAGCATATTGTTTTACATCTTTCACGCCCGTTATCACACACACATGATCTTCTCAGATAAAGTGAAGTAGCAAAGGCAGGTATTACTTTTTCCATGTTACAGAAGAGTAAATAGACTCAGATCGCGAGCCTCTTATTCTCTTGTTCCTAACTAAGCGCAAAACACGTTTAGTCTTAAGAGTCCAGTCCTCTTCCAAGCCGTCTATTAATGACAAGCCTTCCCTCTTCCGGCCCCCCAAAAATACTCAATAGGCATGAAGAGCTGGCATAGCGAAGGAGCGCCACTCCCCTCCATGGTATTGCAAGGCTTCCAGAAAGAGCAACAGTCACTGCTGTGCAGCATCACCCAAAAAGGCATCCCGCCACATCCTGCAAAGACACCCCAAACACGACTTAAAGTGACAAGGTGACCAAATCCACAACAGGGTCCTCCTACAGAGCAAAGCTTTCCCTGAATGAAGTTTCCTGGCTTTTCCAAAGCGTTAGTGAGAGAATACAACTACCACAGTAGTGCCGCCACACCATCAGCTGACCTGGAAACAGAGGAATCATTTCTGCAGAAAGGAGGCGTCTCCTCCTGCTCCCCATCCCCTAAATGGAACCAGAGCTGGGTCGGGGGCACTCCTTTGGGGACCAAAGGCTCCCCGCGCTCACCTGGAGGGAAGCGCAGCGTTTCCGGACGGAAGGCAGAGGCCGATCGCATCCTCCTCCTCCTCTTCCTCCTCCCACGCGGCAGCCAGCTCCGCCGCAGCCCCCGCCTCCGCTCCGCTCCCTCCGCCCCCGGCGGCCCCGCCGCCCTGGAACCTCCCGCCCGACTTCTGACGTCACGGAGGAGGAGGAGAAGGTTCCACCCGGGCCCGTCCCTTTGTGACGTCACAATGACAACAGAACGCGGCCGGGAGCGTCCGGGAACCCGAAGCCGCGGGGGGCGGAGGAAGGGAGGAAGGAGAGGAGAGGCCGGCGCGGGGCGGGGGAAGAACCGGGGGCGGGGAGGGGGCGCGCTGACGTCTCGCCGGCTTAACCTGTTGCTCTCGGGACGGCCCTGGAGCCGCGGGCAGGGCCGCAGGGAGCCGGCCGGGGCGCCGCCGCCATGCTCGGCCGTGCGCGCCGTGGGGGGCGCCCGCCTCAGCTGGGCGCCGCGCCGCCCCCGGCCCCGGCCCCCGCCCCCCGC